>NC_038245.2:12073514-12074565 GCF_000004515.6 Glycine max
GGGGGGGGGGGGGGTTGTTTTCTACGTGGGTGCCACCATTGACACTGGCGGGAAGCTTGAACCGCCAGTGCCAATGGCGGGATAGGGGCTGACTAGGAGAGAGGGGGAGGGGTGCCGCCATTGCTGCTGGCGGGATGGGAGGGGATAGGAGAGAGAGAGGTGTCCCGCCCTTGGAGCTGGCGGGATAGGAGAGAGAGAGGGGGTGGTCCCGCCCTTGGAGCTGGCGGGACAGGAGAGAGAGGGTGTTGTAGGGTGGTACCGCCAGTGGCGGCTGCGGGACAGGGGCAGAGAGGATCCCGCCACTGGGTTCTGCAGGATAGGGGCAGTGAAGCCGCCTTTCGAGCTGGCGGGATAGGGGTCTGTTCATGGCATCACAGCAGGGCCTATGGCATATGATGATGCACTCACATGGCATACACAAACACATTAACGTAAGGTAGTGTTTTTTAACTAATGTAAATTTTTATTGCTCTCTCACTTTGATAATCATGTATTAAAAATTGAAGTTTTAATCTTAAGCATCAAATTTTTATAATTATAATGTAATGATTAAAATTAATTTTTCTCATTTTTCATTTAATACATCTTCATCATATTATTATATACCGCATGCATATAGACACACGTATAGTTCTTATTTTGTTTTAAGGGTAAGGGTTTAGTTCTTATTTTATAGGGTTAGGCTTAGTTTTTTTATTTTAGGGTTAGGGTTTAGTTATGAAAATTTTAGAGCTAGGACTAATTTTTAGGGGTTAGGGTTAGGTTTTTTATTAGTGGGTTAGGGTTTACTTAGGAACATAATAGGAATTGGGATAATTAGTAGGGCATTCGGTTATGTTTTCATTGTTAGATTAGGGTTTAGTTAAAAACATTTTAGGGTTAGGGCAAAGTTTTTTATCTCATGGGTTAGGGTTTATTTCTTTTTTTTTAGGGAAATTGCTTTGCCATCATTTTCTTCTATTTTCTAAAGCCTTTTTGCACCAGTGACTTTGAGTGACTCTTTTTAAATAGCTGCCAAGCGATTCCAGCAGGGCATTCTATTCTGCTACGC
>NC_038245.2:12074665-12075362 GCF_000004515.6 Glycine max
GAGAGAGGGGGAGGGGTGCCGCCATTGCTGCTGGCGGGATGGGAGGGGATAGGAGAGAGAGAGGTGTCCCGCCCTTGGAGCTGGCGGGATAGGAGAGAGAGAGGGGGTGGTCCCGCCCTTGGAGCTGGCGGGACAGGAGAGAGAGGGTGTTGTAGGGTGGTACCGCCAGTGGCGGCTGCGGGACAGGGGCAGAGAGGATCCCGCCACTGGGTTCTGCAGGATAGGGGCAGTGAAGCCGCCTTTCGAGCTGGCGGGATAGGGGTCTGTTCATGGCATCACAGCAGGGCCTATGGCATATGATGATGCACTCACATGGCATACACAAACACATTAACGTAAGGTAGTGTTTTTTAACTAATGTAAATTTTTATTGCTCTCTCACTTTGATAATCATGTATTAAAAATTGAAGTTTTAATCTTAAGCATCAAATTTTTATAATTATAATGTAATGATTAAAATTAATTTTTCTCATTTTTCATTTAATACATCTTCATCATATTATTATATACCGCATGCATATAGACACACGTATAGTTCTTATTTTGTTTTAAGGGTAAGGGTTTAGTTCTTATTTTATAGGGTTAGGCTTAGTTTTTTTATTTTAGGGTTAGGGTTTAGTTATCAAACTCTTAGAGCTAGGGACTAATTTTTAGGGGTTAGGGTTAGGTTTTTTTATTTTAGGGTTAGGGTTTACTT
>NC_038245.2:12076196-12098708 GCF_000004515.6 Glycine max
GGGAGGATCATTAATTTAGTTCTTATTTTATAGGGTTAGGCTTAGTTTTTTTTTATTTTAGGGTTAGGGTTTAGTTATGAAAATTTTAGAGCTAGGACTAATTTTTAGGGGTTTGGGTTAGGTTTTTTATTTTAGGGTTAGGGTTTAGTTCTGAACATTTTAGGGTTATGACTAATGTTTAGGGGGTTAGGGTTAGGTTTTTTATTTTAGTGTTACGGTTTAGTTATGAACATTTTAGGGTTATGACTAATGTTTAGGGGGTTAGGGTTATGTTTTTATTTTAGTGTTAGGGTTTAGTTTTTATTTTATAGGGTTAGGCTTAGTTATTTTATTTTAGGGTTACGATTTAGTTATGAAAATTTCAGGGTTTAGGACTAATTTTTATGGGTGAGGTTTATGTTATTTTTATTTTTGGGTTAGGGTTTAGTGCTGAACATTTTTGGGTTAGGGCTAATTTTTAGGGGTTAGGGTTAGGTTTTTATTTTAGGATTAGGGTTTAGTTCGGAACAATTGAGGGCTAAGTGCTTATATTTTATAGGTTAGGGTTAGTGTTTCATATTTAAGGGTTATGGGATACTTTTTATGTTTTATGGGTTAGGGTTTAGTTCACATTGAAGTTCATCGTTACTTAGAAACATTAGTTTTTTCCCTTTGGCTACCTTTGTTATTTGGTTTAGGGTTCATTGATTATTATAGTTTGATACGCAACATAAATTCTATCCATAAGTAAGCCTTAATAAACTGAATATCATACATTACGCCATGAATGTCAAATTACAAATATACAACAAAGCCTTAATCAACAGATACATGCAAATCATTCATTTTGGTGTCCGTGATGCCGTGAGGATGTGCCACATGGTCGATCCCATCTTCGTGCTTGGCGATCAGGATTTCTTCTACCCCGATGCCTCCCCGCTTCTTCTTCGTCAGCCTCCGCAGAAAATGCGTTACGCAAATCAACACCGAATAAGTCACCCGTATTAGGTATTTGTCCCGGTACATTCCATTGTGTTCCTAACGGGGCATTAGGTGTTGGAATTGGCCCATGATATTGCTGTGAAGGGGTCATTGTGGGCCATGAAAATTGAGCTTGTGTTTCCGCAAAACCACCAAACGATTGCTGGGTTGCAGAAGTATCAGTGTCATGACCCTGAAAAGGATACTGATACATCTGTGTCGGATACTCAGCAAATGTTTGTGGCGTGTAATACATTCCATGGCCACGCTCCGCCATTTGTTGGGAATATTCTTCCGCTTCAACAGTGTCCCTTCTTCTGTCTATCCCCTGAGTTTCAATACTTGACTGAAGCATGTGAAATTGTTGTGCGGGAAATTGACGCTCTGATGCGGGACCATGTGACACTGGCTCAGTGACTCTCTCTTGCTCTTCGGATAAAATTGTAATTTTTTCCACATAAGGCACGAGATCATCAAATGTGCATGTTTTCCTCCCTTGAGGAGACACCATGTATTGTAATGCCTCCGCAACTTCACCCTGCATTTGTAACGGTAACAAAATTAATGGCCATCATTAAATAAAAGTTCAAGTTAAAATTTGAAAAAAAAGTAAAAAATACCAATGTAGCCGTCTTTGCATTTTCTGGGTCAACAAACATCTTTGTCTTTCGCCTATACCAGACCATGTAGTCCGAGTTAAAACTCAATAGGCCTTCTTGTCGGGGATAAGCGTCGACCCTAAATGCATGGCGATTATTCCACTGCTGAATCATTGGGGCGAACAATTGCCCCCAATTTTCGTCATGTTTCCCCTTTAATGTTATGCCATGAATGTTTAGGGGTTGTGAAGGAGACTCTGGAACTGGTTGTTGCATCCCAAATTGTCTCAAGACTCTGTCCGGTTGGTGCCACTCAATAACTTGGAAACAAATTAGTGGCACCACCGCGTACCACGCGAGACTTCCGACTAAACAAACGGGAGGCAAGAATGACATAACGGTTGATGGGTAAGGCTCCCACACAAACTGCATATAACAACATAGTTGTGAACATTGTAGTAAAATAAGACATATAATTTTTTATTTTACAAATACAATAGCATGGTTCTTACCTCATGACGTTTCATAATATCGAACTTGCGACGAAAAACTTTCACATCATCATTGCCGATATGTTGGTTTCCACGTCGCAGCCACCTACAAAGAATAAAATTTAATATACCCTAAAACCATTTATTCTATTAAAATGAAAGACGCTGTTAAAAATGACTGACCTGTGCCCTAGTGGTGTATTTTCTATGTGGGAATGAGTCCTCTTTGGAGCCAAGGTGGGACATCGTTCCCATGCCCACAATTGTAGTAAGATGCATATACCTCCGATTGATTTAGTTTTATAATCGGTGGCACTGCACATCTCTCTGTATAGAAAACTAAGTACGGCAGCTCCCCATGCATATCTGCCACATTCTTCAAAGTCACGTAAAAATTGAAGGTACCTTACCGAAACTCTGTTACTGGTTTTGTCAACGAACAAGACACCTCCAATAAATCTCAGTATCCATGCACGGGCAAACCTTCGTACTTGTTCTTCGTCGTCGTCATTATTAATTTGATCAAAATGGTGAGCCAGCCAACTTAATTTAACTACACTACCTTTAATTTCACCTTCTTGTGGTCTGACTCCCAATAATTTCTCACATAAATCAGCCCAATCAAGATTTGTTGGACCGATTAATGGTAAACCATCCACACTTATACCTAACAACACAGAGACGTCTTGTAGAGTGATAGTACACTCTCCGCATCTCATGTGAAACGTATGTGTTTCCGGCCTCCATCTTTCTATCAGAGCACTAATTAGTGAGGCATTTATTTTTAAGAAACCCATCTTGATAATCCACCCGAAACCAGATTGTTGAAGAAAAGAAAAAATTTGTTCTGGAATTTGTTCTTCCCCTTGATACGTGGGGACAGCTCATCTGATATGCAATTTCCTTTCTTCTTCCCCATTCCAAACATGTTCTGAAACATGCTTAGGTTGCATCTATAATACATCAGTATCGATGGGGCCAGATTTAATGTTAATGTGTGATGAAGATGATGATGAAGATGCCATTGCTGCTGCAAAATAAAATATAATACATGTGAAGAAAACTTTAATTTATTAGTAAACTTTAAATATATAACAATAAATTTGTAAAAAATCAAACTCGGCAATTTTTAATATATTCTATACATAAATTAAAATACATGTGAAGAAAACTTTAATTTATTAGTAATTTTTTTTTCTACAATTAACAAATAAATAATTGAATAAAATATGGACTAACAAATTATTTATAATACAAACAAATATTGAAATGCAAAAAATCATTTCAATAATATATATACAAAAATAATAATAATAATGTACAATGTATCATATATTTAATCACTTAAATTTTCTAAAACAAATAATAATAACGTACAAATTAAAACTAACAAATAATATATATATCATTCTAACTAAACAATAATTAACTCAAATAATATTAAATTATGATCTCATTTATTTAAAATACAAAATTATAATACTAAAAAGATAGATTTACGTGTGTCAAGTGTCTAATATTATAATTATTTATTTAAGTGTCAAATATTTAATATTACAAAAACTAAAAATTTAAGTGTGTCTAAAATTTATAAATATATACCTAAAGATAATATTAACTTGTGCCTAATACTAAAAAATCTAATATTACTTATCTGATCCTAAAGTATCATCCATGTATATATATTTATTAGACTAAACTATCATCCGTCTAAATATATACCTAATACTACAAAGCTAATATCACATGTATAAAATTTAAGAGTATACACAACAACTAAATATATATACACGTAATATTTTTATACTAACTAAACAAATATATAATATTATTTTCAATTATACTTACTCATACAATTTTTTTTACTAGAGATTAAGTTATAAAATAATTTCTTATTTAAAACTCATAAGAATAATTAGTTTGTCAACCCCTGCATCATATATTTTAATTCTACGAATAATTAAGAATACAATTAATTTAGATTTTATACAACATATGTAGTACACAAATAAAATAAATTTACAAAAATAATTGAAACAAGTTGATAAGAAAGAATAATTATTTTAGAAAACTTTATATTTCTTGAGTTAGAATATATTTTATTTTACAGATATTTCTAGAATTCATAATAAAATTCTCATTCTTTGATAAAAAAAATTAATAATAATATTCTATGCTATGCTGTAATTACTACTAATACTAAAATATTATATACAATAATCAAATAACATCTAACAATATATACAATAACAATAACTAAATAAAATTTTAATTCTAACTAACCAAATAACAATTACTACTAATACTAAAATATTATATACAATAACCAAGTAACATCTAACAATATATACAATAACAATAACTAAATAAAATTTTAATTCTAACTAACCAAATAAGATTTTCATACTAACTAACCTAACATTGGAATATTTATTAATAAGTAAAAAATAATAACACAATAGCTACTCATACAAACTAATTTAAACTTAGAACTTTTGTTAATAATAACTAACCTACTATTTACATACTAACTAACTTAGAATATTTGTTAATGCTAATACTAACTAACTTAAACTTATAATATATATTAGCATATTTACTTTGAAAATACATACCAGGAATTTAAGGGCACTTGAAGCACACTTGAAAGATGAATGCACAGCAGAACACAAACACAATAATCTCTCAAACTCCAGAAGAAGAAAGAAAGAGAAAGCAAAGTAAGTAAGCTGTGTAAATGTAAAGAATGAGTTCAACATTTTTTTTTTATAGCCGAAAACTTAAACCCCACCCCCAACGTTCAAATTTTTTTAACGTTAAGATGCTATATAGTATAGCCTTTTCAGAACCTGAAAGCTATTGCAAGGTGCAGACCATGAAAGCCTTCATTTACGTGAACATAGGTGCAGGCTTTTCAGAAACAAAGCTAACACGTGAATAACCCACAGAAGCCTATCCCGCAGAACCCAGTGGCGGGATCCTCTCTGCCCCTGTCCCGCAATCGCCACTGGCGGTACCACCCTGCAACACCCTCTCTCTCCTGTCCCGCCAGCTCCAAGGGCGGGACCACCCCCTCTCTCTCTCCTATCCCGCCAGCTCCAAGGGCGGGACACCTCTCTCTCTCCTATCCCCTCCCATCCCGCCAGCAGCAATGGCGGCACCCCTCCCCCTCTCTCCTAGTCAGCCCCTATCCCGCCATTGGCACTGGCGGTTCAAGCTTCCCGCCAGTGTCAATGGCGGCACCCACGTAGAAAACAACCCCCCCCCCCCCCCGTAATTTCTTATAAATGAGACCCCATTGAGTAAATAGTTTCTAAAACCAACCCTCCTTCGTAAATTTACCGACAATTTCTACTAGGGACCATAAGATTAAAAGCCCATTAATTCGTCCAATGATAACCAAAAGTTTCCCAACTAGCTAGGGAAATGAAACTAAGTTTTCCATGATAGAATTTTGTCAAAACCTCAATCCCAGTTTGATTAGAGTTTGTGTTATTGTTGTCAATATTCTAGAGCAATTGGTCTACCCAAATCAACTTAATCTACCTACCATGTGCCTTATGTTTCATGACTTTCATATATATGCTATGCCTTGTGTAAAAAATTGAGGCTTAATTATACTTTATACCTTAACTTTTTAATTTTTAACAAATTTTACTCTTAACAAATTAGTTTAACGCACTTTAAGAAACTTACAAATTTTATCTTGAACCATTTTATGTTAATATAATTGCAATGCACTTTTTACTTTCATTTTTTATGGGCAAATTTTACATCTAACTTTTTTTACTTTTTGGTGAATTTCACCCCTAACATTTTCTTTTATCAAATTTTACCCCCACCTTTTGCTCTAATTAACAAAAAAATGATGGAAGGTAAAATCAGTAAGTTTGTTAGAGCTAAAATTAGCAAAAAAATTTAAACCAAAAAATTAATTAATTACATACTATGTAATTAATTTTAAGGTATTTTAACACTGATTTACATTTTGCATCAATATCATTGTAAAAAAAAGTTAATTGTCAAGATGTGGGAAAAAAAGCTACAAATTCTCTATAAAAATATTTCGTGCCTTCTGTTAACTATAAGGTTTTAACATAATTGTTATAAAATAGTTTTTTTATATATTATCAGTGAAAAAATTTATAGGATAAATTCATTAGAAATTAATTAGTAAAATGTTTAAAATAAGTTTTTTTTTAAATATTAATAAACTTACAATACATTGATAGAAATATAAGCAATGCCATGTGTCCGTGTTTTATTGTACTATCACGTTTTGATGGTCCTATATTAAAGGTGGTTATGAGGGTGCTCGAAGTGGGCGGCCGCCCAGGGCCCCATCTTTTAGAGGAGCAACAATTTTTTTTATGTAATTTTATAAATATTAAAATAAAAATTTATATAATAAAAATAAAAAGTATATAAAAATTTATTATACAAAATAAAACAATTAATGGTCGCTAGTCAACTTGTTACAATTGAGTGATGCTTTCACTTCTCAACTAAAATTTACCTTATTTTAGAAGGAAAAAAATAAATTTAATCTTAATCTTAAGAAAATGAACTTGTAATGGTGCACTTATGCACAATGAATGCTAAACATAAAAAGAAAAATGTGAACATTTATGGTATAATATTTTTCACATGTCACAATGAATCTTTGGTACTCTTTCAATTTTAGCATAGCAAAAACCTTTAACTTTCTTTCTTTTATTCTCCATCTCTTATATTCCTAGTCTCTTTCTTCCCGATCCTCCTAGACACTTGAACAATTGAACCTTCTATTACAAAGAAGTTATAACAATTGTTATGCCACTGCTTGTAACTCATAAGTTTACTTGCCTTTTTAGAGAGCTTTGTGCATTTAGTTATTGTTATCCCCCTAAAGAAATTATTAGCCAAATTTAGCCAGCTGATATCATAAAGTTGTTACCAAGTTGTTGCCAATATACCGGATGAAGATAAAGGTAAATAAATTCAAAAGTTAAGATTTAGCAAATACGAGTTTGAATGAAGTCAATGGAAGCTAAAGTTTCAAAGATATGATAAGATCAATTTAACATGCCTAAGAGATAGGGATAAAATTGGAGCTAAGAAGAAGCAATTGAAGAGAGAGTGTGTGTGAGAGAGTGTGTGTGTGTGTGTGTGTGTATGTGTGTGTGTGCATGTGTGCGTGTGTGTGTGTCCATTATGATGCCATGAAGAAATGCATGATGCAATTAAGGAATAGGCGAGTAAGTTTGCTTTGTGCAACTAATTCAAGAACCTAATGGAAATGATCCAAAAGTTTATTTTTAGTGACAACTCCCAAGGGTACTTTCATGTAACCTTAACGGTATCTAGAGATATCATCCTCTTAGGTAACAACACTATGACAATAGGAACTCTCAACGACAACGCATCACCAAAAGAAGAAAGCTCTAGATGAGGCTTTACTGTCATCAAGCGAGTCGGAGACCTAACATGACCATAGATTGACCTCAATTCCCTACAGCTCACACAGACCCGGGTATAGGGCCTAATATCTCAATGTGTGTGCAAAAAAGTGTAGGTGTCATGTGTGAATAGAGCAACCTAAGTATAGCACATGTCATCTATCCTAGGGTTCAATGACACTTTTTTTTTTGCGAAAATAAAATAAAGAAAAAGTCATGATAAAAATTACACACTTGATGAAAATGGCTTAACTCTCTAACAGGTCCCCAATGGAGTCGCCATCTATTGCAACCTACCTCACGACGGGACGACAAAAGCAAAATAAAAAAGTAAAAGTGTGTTCGTCTCCTTGGGAGAAAATGAGTGGAGTTGCCACCAACGTTTATTCAAGGAAAACGTTAAAAAAACCAAAAAGAGGCCTGTGAATTTTGAAAATAAGGGTTCGGGAGTTGTTTACGCATAGGAAATGTATTAGCACCCTATGCTCCTGTTACAAGGGACGACAACTTTTAATCGAGTGTGCAAAACGTGACTTCAAAATTATGTATTTTCCTTTTTTATAATTTATTTTTTTTGAAGTCGACAAGGATGCCCTTGCTCCTACGTATCCCAGGTGCTATGAGGAAATCAGACCTATGTAGTTCTTTAAGTCTGAATGTATATGTGTTAAATTGATTTTATGTTTTTTTGAAAGATTTATTTTAATTGCGAGCAAAGAGTCGTTAAAGCATTGGACCTTGAAACGACGTTTTAAATTATGAAAAGCGGACGAACTTGTTAAGGCGTTGGACCTTAAAAACGATCAGTGATATTTGGTAAAAAGAAGTTTGGTTGTGAATTGATTTCCTTTATTTTATTTTATTTTTGTTTATTAGTTTTCAGTCTCACAAAAGAAAAGAAAATGATTTCATAACACTGGTGGTTGGCTAGAATTAAACTTTACAAATAAAGTAAAATTACCAACGATAAAGGGGAGAGGATGAATACATACATAATATTATAGAGGACCCATAACGGTACATGAATTACATTCAACTCTTAAGAAAAGAAAAGAAAAGGAAGAAGAACTAACCAGATGTTGCACAGGGTACAAGGCAAGCAAGAGAAGTGATGTAGGGAATAATCCTCGGTTGCGATTCGATAGCGCATCAGCTTCGCTTTTCTTCTTTTTTTTTCTTCCCCTCCCTTCGTTTTTCTCCCTCTCTAAACTTCCTGCACCCCCAAAACCTTTCCCCTGCATGGCTATTTATAGAAAAAAGTCATTTGGGGCAGGGACAGCTCGTCCAGGCGAGCTAGTTGCTTAAGACTGAAGGTATTTCATAGTCCAAGCAAGCCAGATGCTACCCTGGGCGAGCTAGGGTCCAAAAAATTCCAGAAAATGATCATTTTGCCCCCTTCTGATGGCTTTTGTTTCTGGAACTAACAAACAACCATCAAAATCATGTGTAACCCCCTAGCCTTGCATTGTAACCGGTGTCAAACACCATAATTCGACTAGCAATGATCAAAACATCATATTTGAACGATAAAACATTATACCCAAATGAAACTAGGATTTGACAAAGAGCAAACATAAATAAATTATCAACATAGTGTACTTACCCAGAAAAATAGTATGCTTCACTGTCGAAAAAAATGTCATAGTGATCTCGCCGAGCGGATCTGCTTTGCCCACAGCCTTCACAGATACCTCTGTTATCTACGCCAAACTTCCCAAAGTCGTAGAGGATGGGCACTGCCTTTTTTCTTTCAAATTTGGTAGTGTTTACACAAGGACGCACTATACCTTAAATTCAAATGCACAACACAAAGGATCTAAACCAAAAACAACAAACACAAGCGGCTACCACAACCATAAGAACAATTGGAAAACAAACACAAATTCACCGATTTCACCCACCAACCTTTGTTAACCTTAAATCCAACACCCCATTCTGCTCATCCATGTAGATTGCACATCAAGACGACGTCTGTTTTAGTTCGAGCACAAGTGGAAAATAATAAAAATAAATGTTTTTTCATTAACCATCATCATTAACACCTAACCCAGTAACCCATCTTTAAACAAACTCTACTAGTGACGGTCAAATTAAAAGCCCATTCATTCGACGGTAACCAAAAGTTTCCCAACTTAGGAAATGAAACTAAGTTTCCCAAGTAGATGTTGTCTTGTTTTGTTTTCTCAAAATCTCAATCCCCATTTAACACCTACCAGGTGACATATGTTCCATGACTTCCATATAATATACCCCGTGTAGAAAATTAAGGCTTAAATCTTAATTTTACTTTTTACCTCAACTTTATTAATTTTTAGCAAATTTTACTCTTAGCAAATTAATTTGATGCAATTTATATCTTATTTTTAAGAAACTTGAGAATTTTATCTTCCACCATTTTACCCTAACATAATTGCATCAAACTTTTTACTCCCATTTTTTTCTTTTTTCTTTTGGAAAATTTTGCACTCAACAATTATCTAAAAACTACAATATTTCTCACAACTCAGAATATGAATCTCTCCTACTCTTTCAACATTAACATTACAAAATGTTGAACTTTCTTTCTTTGACTCTCCATCTCTTATATTGCTAAGCTTTTGTTTAATTCAATGTCATTTTTAATTTATCTATTTATTTTTCTCAATACATGTTTATTTCTATGCATTTTATTATTAACTAGCATATATGCTTAGAATTGCGTCAATTGACCCCGTATAATAGAAGCCCCATAGTTTCATGACACTATTACCTATAAGTTGATAATTATATATAATTATGTTTATTTATTTTTAACCATTTGTGTAATAAAATTGATTACATTTATACACATAGTTAACCATCGATTTGGGTGGACCCGAGGTATATATTATCGAATGTACATTTATCATTTTTCTTGGTTTCATGACCATAAGGTAGTATTGAGTAAACCATAGTTTCCTACTATCAACCTTTGTCTGCGGTATATATGTTTTTGTGTCATATGTAGTTGTCATGTCAAGTACAATTACGAATTAAGTATTATAAGGGGATCAAAACTGCATTTTAACCAAATAGATATTAACTATTGTTGTTACTATTGAATACACTAAACGAAACTAATTTATCAAATTTAAAATTGTCAAAATCCTATTTGCAACTATAAATAAATTAAATAAGCTTTCTTTGATTTCTACTGAATATGTGTATTTAAAAATCTCTATTATGAATAAATTATTAATGATTTTACCCAAAAAAATGCAAGAAGGATAAATTTAAATGATTACGAGGGTATGAATTTTTCAGTTTGGCCAAGGCACAAAAAATTCCGGACTGATCCTAACATGGAAACTATTATTGATATGTTTTTTCCTTAACCATCTATCTATTTATACAAACAAGGCCCTGACTATCTTAAGACCCTGGGTATCTTTTTCTCTATCCTGTTGACACCTGTCCACTGTCGGAGCTCTGTCATGTTGACACCTGTCCAATTATAAACCTTCTTTTATGTTTCTTTGCTCTTTGCTGTGTGTTGCCACCTGCCCAATAATAAACCCTCTTTTATGCTTCTTGTAGATGCAAATGTCTTTGGTGTTTTGATGATGATCATGATGAAGAAAAGCAAATGATGCAAATGATTCAAGAATACAAGCCACAACATCAAGATGATCACTAGTACATTAGGAAGGAAATTCCTAATTGATATAGCAAAAGGTTTGGCCAAGTAATGCATGTTAAAAAGTGTTTTTCAAGAGATTTACTCTCTGGTAATCGATTACCAGAGGATGTAATCGATTACCAGTGGCCAAAAATGCTTTACAACAGCTACTAAATATTTGAATTCAAATTTTAGACTGTGTAATCGATTACACCATATTGGTAATCGATTACCAGCAGTTAATAAACGTTTTAATTCAAATATTAAAGCCTGTAATCGATTACACAACTATTGTAATCGATTACCAGAGGAGATTTTCAGAAAATAACTTTCAAGGGTCACATCTATTCAAATGTTTTTATGAATGGCCATCAAAGGTCTATTTATATGTGACTTGGAAACACGAATATAGAGAGAGTTTTTGATTGCCCAAAAAGTTTTATCCTCTCAAAAGATTAAGAGAGTTTTTCTAAATTGAAATATCTTATCCTCTCAAAGATTCCTTGGTCAAACGCTTGCATATTCAAATAAGGAATTATGATTGATCTTCATTGTACAATCTGTCTCTTCCAAGAGAGATTTCTTCTTCTTTTCTTTTACTTCTGAAAAGGGGTTAAGAGACCGAGGGTCTCTTGTTGTAAAGGATTCCTGAACACAAGGGAAGGGTTGTCCCTGTGTGATTCAGACTTTGTAAAAGGATTTTACAAAGAGAGTGGAAAATCTCAAGTGGGTTGCTTGAGTACTGGACGTAGGCACAGGAAGTGACCGAACCAGTATAAATCAAGTTTGCATTTCTCTCTTCCCTTAAACTTCTTTTATTTATTGCTATTTATCTTTTGCCTTTAAAGAAGTTTATTCTGAATTATCTTTTGAGTAATTCATGTTAAGGATGCATTGTTAATCTAAAGAGAGAGAGCAAGATTTAAATTGGGGAATAGTTCTTGTTATCTTAATTCAACCCCCCCTTCTTAAGATATCTGAGGCCACAAGGTCCAACACTTCTTTGCTCTTCAGTCTGTGTGTTGTCACCTGTCCAATAAAAAATCCTCTTTTATGCTTCTTTGCTCATTGCCACGTGAAGGCTTCATCCTTTTTTGAAGGTTTGTGTTTTACAAGACCCCTTCTCTCTTTCACTTTCTAATTGCCGGATTTCACCTCACCATTTAATTCTCTTTGATTCCAAAACTTTCTTTTCTCTCTTCCATTTCTGTTGCGTCCATCCAGATTCTCTTCCCCCATGTTTCTCTTCCTCAACTTCTTCTCTTTTCTTCTCTATCAATATTGAGCTTCCCCTTTTTTCTCTTCCTCAACTTCTCCTTTTTTTTCTTCTCCACTTTTGTTTCTCCTCCTTTATTCTTTTGCATCCATCCCGTTTTTGTTTCTCCTCCTTTATTCTTTTGCGTCCGTCCATATTTTGTTTCACGTCAATATTCTATTTTTTCCCTTTTTTGTCTAATTTTTTGTGCTTTGATTTTTAGGACAGTCTAACGATGGTACTGAAGGTTACGAGGCTTTGCCCATGGAAGAGTTGGGATAGGCTACTAAAGAATAAAGGTATTGAAGAATAAAAGTTCCATTTTTATCTATTTTTTCTCCTTTTTTTGCCTAATTTTTTGAGGTCTGATTTTTTGTGGTTTGATTTTTGGGACAGGCTAACGGTGGTGTTGAAGGTTACGGCGCTTTGCCCATGCAAGGGTTGCAACAATAGGACTTGAGGTTATTGTTCTTTTTCGTTTTTTTAAAAGAAAATTATTTCCTGTCATTTTTTCTACAAGAGTTGTTGCTGATTTCTTTTTATTTCTCTTCTAATTCTTTTTCATTTTTTAAAATGCAGGTTCGTAGACACAAAAGCTTAAATTTTTTGAGGTGTTCTGCCTTTATTTTGTTTTCTGACTTCTCCCAATACAAAAGTTTAATTTTTTTGTGTTCTTTTGGCATGTTATATGCAGAGAAGGTGGAAAAACACATTGAAGTTGCGATTTTTATCTCAAAAACTTCATGGGTTCAGGTTCGTAAACACAAAGGCTTTAATTTTTGGGGGTATTCTGCCTTTATTTTGTTTTCTACATGAGTACAGGTTCTGTGTTGAACAAAAAACGTGTCATCTTTTTCGTAATTTCTTTTTTTTAAAAATTTATCTTCTCCCATTTTTGCTACAAGAGTTGTTGTTGATTTCTTTTTGTTTCTCTTTTAATTCTTTTTCATTTTTTTTAAAATGCAGGTTCGTAGGCACAAAAGCTTAAATTTTTTGTGGTGTTCTGCCTTTATTTTGTTTTTTGACTTCTCCTAATGCAAAAGTTTAAATTTTTTTGTGTTCTTTTGACATGTTGTATGCAGAGAAGGTGGAAAAACACATTAAAGTTACGATTTTTATCTCAAAAACTCCATGGGTTCAGGTTCGTAAACACAAAGGCTTTAATTTTTGGGGGTGTTCTGCCTTTATTTTGTTCTCTACATGAGTACTGTGTTGAAGAACAAATGTGTCATTTTTTTCATAATTTCCTTTTTTCAAAAAAGTATCTTCTCCCATTTTTGCTACAAGAGTTGTTGTTGATTTCTTTTTGTTTCTCTTCTAATTCTTTTTCGGTTGTTTAAAATGCAGGTTTGTAGGCACAAAAGCTTAAATTTTTTGTGGTCTTCTGCCTTTATTTTGTTTTCTGACTTCTCCCAATACAAAAGTTTAAATTTTTTTGTGTTCTTTTGGCATGTTGTATGCAGAGAAGGTGGAAAAACACATTAAAGTTGCGATTTTTATCTCAAAAACTTCATGGGTTCAGGTTCGTAAACACAAAGACTTTAATTTTTAGGGGTGTTCTGCCTTTATTTTGTTTTCTACATGAGTACAGGTTCTGTGTTGAAGAACAAATGTGTCATTTTTTTCGTAATTTCCTTTTTTCAAAAAATTATCTTCTCCCATTTTTGCTACAAGAGTTGTTGTTGATTTCTTTTTGTTTCTCTTCTAATTCTTTTTTGTTTTCTTTTTAAATTATCTTCTGTCATTTTTGCTACAAAGAGTTGTTGCTGATTTTTTACATCCTCTCCATCTTCCATTTTCGTTCCTCTCCATTCCTCTTCATATTCATATTCCGTTTTATTTCTATTTTTGTTTTGGTTCCATTTTCGTTTATCTCACTGCCTGTTCATTGTTTTTAATGAATTGTTATTGTATGCAGAGAAGGTGGAAGAAGACACTGAAGCTGCCATTTTGTACTCCCAAAACCTTCCATTTTTATCTGATTTTTATGTCAAAAGGTTTGTCTCCTTTGTTTCTCTGTCTACATGTTCGTTTTCTTTGTTTCTTTGTTTCTCCATCTTCCTTTTTCGTTCCTCTCCATTCATCTTCCTTCATATTCTGTTTTCTTTGTTTCTTTGTTTCTCCAACTTTCATTTTCGTTCGTCTTCATTCCTCTTCATATTCCGTTTTACTCCTATTTTTGTTTTAGTTCTTTATTTGTTTTCTTTATATTCCGTTTGACTTTTGTTTTCGTTTTGGTTCCATTTTTGTTTATGTCATTACATGTTGATTGTTTTTCATGAATCAGTATTGTATGCAGACAAGGTTGAAGAAGACACTATACCTATCATTTTTTACTCCAAATATTACACTAAGTAACATAATATTATCATTATCTTCATATCCTAATGGAATAGTCTCATTAATTTGAAGATCATGACCATTTTCATAATCCAACAAAATATTTAAAATTGATTGGCAAAAATTAATTGGTAAGTTCCTATTAATGGAAAGGTTTTTTTCAATTTTCCTAACGTTTTTGTTTCATTTTTAAATTAGCAGTATAATATTTAAAGTTGAGTGTTAAGTAACATAATATTATGATTATCTTCATATCTTAACGGAATAGTCTCATTAATTTGAAAATCATGACCATTTTCATACTTCAACAGAATATTTAAAATTATTTCCAAAAATTAATTGGCGAGTTCCTATTAATGGAAAGGGGTTTTTCAAATATTACACTATCAATTTTACCAAATTGACAGCATAATATTTAAAACTGATTGTTAAGTAACATAATATTAGGATTATCTTCATATCCTAACGGAATAGTCTCATTAATTTGAAGATCATGACCATTTTCATACTCCAATAGAATTTTAAAATTAATGGGCAAGTACGTATTAATGGAAAGGATTTTTTCAAATATTACACCATCAATTTTACCAAATGAACAATATAATATTTAAAGCTGATTGATAAGAGAATCTTGACGGAGGCAAAAGACATGGAGGAGAGAGGAGAAAGTTCTGGAATTAAGGAAAATTAAATGGTGCGGTGAAATCCGACAATTAGAAAGTGACACGTATGACTTGGTGGTACTGGAAAAAAACTTTAGCATGTGAGGAAGATGTGAGCACTGAGCAAAAAAAAATTAATAAATAAATAAAATTAAAAAATGACATTGTAGGACACGTGGGTTGAAGTGAGAAAAGAATGATTTGAGAATTTATTATTTTTTATTGGACAAAATTAATTGGCAAATACCTATCAATGGAAAGGTTTTTTTTCCAAATATTACACTAAGTAACATAATATTATCATCATCTTCATATCCTAACGGAATAGTCTCATTAATTTGAAGATCATGACCATTTTCATACTCCAACAAAATATTTAAAATTGATTGGCAAAAATTAATTGGCAAGTACCTATTAATGGAAATGGTTTTTTCAATTTTCCTAACGCTTTTGTTTCATTTTTAAATTGGTAGTATAATATTTAAAGCTGATTGCAAGCTCCTTTTACTTCCAAAATCACGAATTTCCTATAAATTAAAATAGAGAAAGAACAAAATGTGATAAACAAAATACTCTTCACTATATGTGTCTTTCCTTCATAAATCGGGTTTATAATAGTGGAATCAATTTTCGTAACTTCGTTATTATCAAAACAAAAAGATCATATCATACTTTTAGTGGAAAAAAAATTTCATACGAAAGTGAAATGAATAAAATTACTAATATTAAATAACTCAGTGTAACTAATATAAAAAATGTGTTTTCAATTTACGTTTTTCAGCAAATTGTAAACAATAAAAGACATTACCTGGAAATCATAATGATTAAATTACAACTTTAAACTGTCAAAACAAAGTAACATAAAAATTTCTCCATCAATCAAAATGGGGTCATCATCACTCTATTTTTATATGCAACTTCTTTTCAGATATTACACTATCAATTTTACCAACAACAACAACGCCTTATCCCACTAGGTGGGGTCGGCTACATGGATCAACTTCCGCCATAATGTTCTATCAAGTACCATACTTCTATCCAAACCATTAATTTCGAGATCTTTTTTGATAACCTCTCTTATAGTCTTTTTGGGTCTTCCTCTGCATCGAATTGTTTGTCTTCTCTCCATCTGGTCTACTCTCCTCACTACAGAGTCTACCGGTCTTCTCTCTACATGCCCAAACCACCTAAGTCTATTTTCCACCATCTTCTCTACGATAGGCGCTACTCCAACCCTCTCTCTAATAGCTTCGTTTCTAATTTTATCCTATCTAGTCTTACCACACATCCACCGCAACATCCTCATCTCTGCTACACCTACTTTATTCTCATGTTGGCTCTTGACCGCCCAACATTCTGTTCCGTACAAAATCGCCGGTCTTACCGCAGTCCGATAAAACTTTCCCTTTAGCTTGATCGGTACCTTTGCATCACATAACACCCCCGATGCTTTTCTCCATTTCATCCATCCTGCTTGAATGCGATGATTCACATCCCCTTCAATTTCCCCATCATCCTGTATTACAGACCCAAGATATTTAAACCGTGTGACTTGAGGGATAATATGGTCTCCTATTTTCACCTCTGAGTTAGAAACCCTCCTTCTTTTGTTGAACTTACATTCCATATACTCCGATTTGCTTCTGCTTAGGCGAAAGCCATGTGTTTCTAGAGCTCGTCTCCAAGTTTCCAACCTCTCATTCAACTCCTCCCTCGACTCTCCAAGGAGGACTATGTCATCTGCAAAAAGCATGCATCTCGGCGCTATCTCTTGGATTTGTTCCGTGAGGACATCCAGAATTAAGGTAAAAAGGTAGGGGCTAAGGGTTGACCCTTGATGTAAACCAATTGTGATGGGAAAATCGTCTGACTCTCCACCCTGTGTCCTAACACTAGTCGATACCCTATCATACATATCTTGGATAGCTCGAATATATGCAACCCTAACCCCTTTCTTCTCTAGAGCTTTCCACAAAATCTCTCTAGGCACTCTATCATACGCTTTCTCCAAGTCAATAAAAATCAAGTGCAAGTCTTGTTGGGCCATGCGATATTGCTCCATCACCCGCCGTAATAAATAAATCGCTTCCATGGTCGACCTTTCCGGCATGAAACCAAATTGATTCTCAGTAACTTGAGTCTCCTTTCTTAATCTCCGTTCGATCACTCTTTCCCATAATTTCATGGTATGACTCATGAGCTTGATTCCCCTATAATTTGCACAATTTTGTATATCCCCCTTGTTCTTATAGATTGGCACTAACGTGCTTCTCCTCCATTCCTCCGGCATGCGTTTTGACCTCATAATTTCGTTAAAGAGTTCGGTAAGCCACTCAAGACCTCTATCTCCAAGAGTTTTCCACACTTCAATAGGTATGTTGTCTGGCCCCACCGCCTTACCATTACTCATTCTTTTCAACGCTTCCTTTACTTCCTGTTTCTGAATCCGACGATAGTACTTATAGTTCCGGTCCTCTTCTCTTGTGTCTAGACTTCTAGAGTCATATCCATATCCATCATTAAATAAGTTGTGGAAATACGCCTTCCACCTTTCCTTGATATCTTTTTCATGCACTAAGACTTTGCCTTCTTCATCCTTAACACACTTTACTTGATCCAAATCTCTAGTCTTCCTCTCTCTACCCTTAGCAAGCCTATATATAGATCTTTCTCCGTCCCTGGTTCCTAGAGCTTGGTATAGTCCGTCAAAAGCTTGGGCTCTTGCCTCACTCACCGCCTTTTTGGTTTCATTTCTAGCTATCTTATACTTATCCCAAGTTTCAGAATTTCTACACCTAGACCACTCCTTGAAACACTCCTTTTTTACTCTAACTTTGCTCTGAACATTTTCATTCCACCACCATGATTCTTTACCCCTAGGTCCAAAACCTCTAGATTCACCCAACGTCTCTTTAGCCACTTTAATAATCTCTTGGGACATCTTGTTCCACATATCATTTGCACTTCCTTGTGATTGTCCACACCAACCCTCCCATATCTTTTGTTGGAAGATTCCTTGTTTCTCACCCTTCAAGTGCCACCATTTGATCCTTGGTGCTACCAGAGGACTTCTTCTCTTTGCCCTATCTCTAATTCTTACATCCATAACCAAAACTCTATGTTGGGTAGTCAAGCTCTCTCCCGGGATAACTTTACAGTTCAAGCAATACTTCCTATCAGACTTCCTGATAAGGAAGAAATCTATCTGAGAACATGTCCCTCCACTTTTGTAAGTGATAAGATGTTCCTCTCTTTTCTTAAATCATGTATTGGCTATAGAAAGATCCAAAGCCTCTGAAAACTCCAAGATGGATTTACCCTCCCCATTCATCTCCCCTAGGCCAAAACCCCCATGCACCCCCTCAAAACCTCTAGCCACGCTACCTACATGTCCATTGAGATCCCCTCCTAGGAAAACTTTCTCTCCTTGGGGTATATCCTGAAGTACCCCTTCTAGATCCTCCCAAAATTTTACCTTAAAGTGTTCTGCTAACCCAACCTGAGGTGCGTACCCACTAATAACATTAAAGGTGTCCTGTCCCACTACCAATTTTAAGACTATGATACGATCTCCTACTCTTCTTACATCCACGACATCCTTCTTCCACTCCTTGTCCACAATAATCCCTACCTCATTTCTTGATCTGATTTTTCCCGTATACCACAGCTTAAATCCCGAGTTGTCTAATTCTTTCGCTTTTTCACCTGTCCACTTAGTTTCTTGTAGGCACATAAAATTGATCTTCCTCCTCACCATAACATCCACTATTTCCATAGATTTTCCAGTAAGTGTGCCTATATTCCATGTACCAAAGCGAATCCTCCTGTCATGAACTAGCTTCTTTACCCACACCCGTTCACGAAAATGTGGGAACCCTTGCTTACTTTTCACTACATCCGGGAGGCGATGCAGCGGCCCTTGCTCTTTTGACACTGTACTCGAGCCATACAGCGCGTTGCTTCCGGGCAACGACCTAGCATTCACATTATTACGTAATTGATCCATGTCATAGAGATTCGACAAAGTTTAACGTTGGCTGTCGAAAGCCTAACACAACCCTCTCCTTTTATCCGGGCTTGAGACCGGCTAAGAATAGCAAAGCTACCCTAGGCAGGATTCTTCATACCCCATTGCCCAGAGGCTCTTCGCTAAGCGAAGGTATGGGGGAGGGATGTTGTACGCAGCCTTACCCTTGCATATGCAAAGAGGCTGTTTCCGGATTCGAACCCATGACCAACAAGTCACCCAGGCACAACTTTACCAAATGGACAATATAATATTTAAAGCTGATTGATAAGAAAATCTTGACGGCGACAAAAGAGATGGAGGAGAGAGAATTCGTTATTATCAAAACAAAAAGATCATATCATATTTTTAATGGAAAAAAAATTTTCATACGAAAGTGAAATGAATAAAATTACTAATATTAAATAACTTAGTGTAACTAATATAAAAAATGTGTTTTCAATTTACGTTTTTCAGCAAATTGTAAACAATAAAATGCATTATCTGAAAATCATAATGATTAAATTACAACTTTAAATTGTCAAAACAAAGTAACATAAAAATTTCTCCATCAATCAAAATGGGGTCATTATCACTCTATTTTTATATCCGACAATTAGAAAGTGATACGTATGGTTTGGTGGTACTGGAAAAAAACACCAGCATGTGAGGAAGGTGTAAGCATTGAGCAAAATAAAAAAAATAATAAATAAAATTACACATGGATTGAAGTGAGAAAAGAAAGATTGGAGAGTTTATTATTTTTTATTGGACAAAATTAATTGGCAAGTACCTATTAATGGAAAGGTTTTTTTCCAAATATTACACTGTCAATTTTACCATACTATTCAAATCAGCTTTAATTTTCTATTTATTTTTGTCGTAATCATTGTCAATTTATTAACATTAACATTTAATTATTAAAGGTTCCATTTTATCTATTTTTTTCCCATTTCTTTTGTCTAATTTGATTTTTTTTGTTGTCTATGTTTTCTTTGTTTCTTTATTTTTTACAGTGCAAAAGCTTAAATGTTTTTAGTTTACCTCTATTGCATGCACATCTGGTAGTATAACACACTACAGGTGCAGTTTTTATCTGGAAACTCCACGAGTGCAGGTTTGATTTTTTGGTTCATGATTAAAATTTTTCATATTCATCAAAAAGTTTTGGCTTTTGTCTTTTTTTTGGGTTTTATGATTTTTCCGGCTTCAATCCAAGTGTTATGCCCGTGTTTGCTTTTATTTCTTTTCCTCTTCCCATTATTTTGCCCCTCCCTCCACGTGTCCTGCCTGGGTTTTCCCATCTCTTCTTTTCCCATTGCCATTCCATCCTCATTCTCACTCCGTTCACCCTTTCCCATTCCCATTCTCTTCTGATCTCTTTCTTCTCACTCCTCATTTTTTCTAAAGAGAGAAAAGGTTGTGACAGACACAAAGAAAGAAGAGAAAGATCAGAAAAAAAAGTGGTAACGTAATTTCATGAGAGAGATAAAGAGGAGACAAGGGAAAACGTAGTTGCAACACCTGGCACTGAAGAGGGGTTTTTTTGGGAAATAAATGAATTATTAATTAATTACAAAAAGGAAATGCTGCTGGAGCTTCTACACCTTGCCTTGCATTTTCGGTTTATATCTGTAGCATTGGTTAATTTTTAAAAAATGGTTTTTTACAGCCCAAAATCTTGGGTCTGTCTTCTACGCTTCTTAAACATCTAAGGTTGCGATTTTTAAAACCAAATCTATGATTTTTATGTCTGCTTCCACCATTACATTACATTATTATTTATTTGAATTAGTTATTAAAAACCATCTACTTTGGTAAAAAATCTTTGCTTCATACCAAAAAATTAGTCTTCTCAGATTATTTATTTATTTTATTATATATATAATATAAATATAATATATAACATAATTACTTTGTTAACACCTGTCATATTAAATACATGCTGATTATTTTTTGCTCATATATTTGTTTCACTGCATTTTTATAAATATCAATATTGGTTGTGGACATTTATTAAACAAAAAAAAAATTAGTCACAATGATTCAGATGATTCTCCACCTCCAATCTTGCCATACTCCATTGAATGCTCCACAATTCTCAAACCTCTTCGTATTCTGCCCCTTACACATTTTCACCAACCACTGTGTCAACTTCAACATTTATTCTTCACAGGCCACTTCTTCAGCAGATATTCAATGTTCATTCCTTGAACAAAAAATACTAAAACAGCTCAGAGAATGCCTTCAGAGTTATCGACTGACTCAACCAAGACAAACACCAGTTCTGATTCATCAACAACTACAAGCAAGGTGCATGTGAAACCAATTACTCGCTTACTCTCTCAAAATATTTTGAACATCGTTCATTCTCAGTTTTCCTGCATTTTTTCCATTTATGCTTCGTCCACTCTTTCTCTCCTGCGTTTTTTCCATTTCTTATTCTCTTTTATTCCCATTCTCACTCCATTCACTCTTTCACTCCATTCACATGGGTTTTTGTTTTGCTTCCTGCTGGCTTAGCTTTTTGTTTTGTATTTTACTTTCTTTTCATTCTCGGCCCCTTGCATGTAATTGTTTATTTATTTTTTGGTTATTTAAATTTTTTATTTGGTTTTTATGTATATTGCTTTCGACTGTTCAGCCTGAAAAAATGTGTGACCTTTGTCATACCTACCTTTTCTTTGTCTCTTGTTATTCTGATCTAGCTATGGAACCAAGCCTTCTTTCTTCCTTTATGTTTTGAATGCATGCACGGATATATTTTGACTCATTACTATTGTCAACTGTTATAAAGATTGTTTTGTTTATTTTTTACCAGCAGACAACGAATACACAATTTCCTTTGTTATTTGATTGTTAATCTACATTCCAGTCGAAAGATACTTTATGTCAGCATCCTGTTAAGTTTGGCATGAGTATCACCCTAAAAGTTTGATCCAAAAGATTAAAGGCACATTTACAGCAGTAAGAATGTAGCAAAATGAAACCTTTATGTCACAAACAATGTACATACAACTTTTTTTCATTTTAATATGTTGTTGTCATTCTCCACATATTTAAGACGTTCCTATTTCAGTGCCATACTTGATTTTCATTTTTGCATTTCCTCTCACTGCAGATT
>NC_038245.2:13021915-13174725 GCF_000004515.6 Glycine max
TTAATGATGTAGCCAATTTATCTAAAGTCTTTTAATGCGCATTATGATTTATGTAAATATTAAATCATGAAGTGTTATGGCATCACAAGAATCAAGTGGGAGAATGTTAGAAAAAAATATTAAATAACATGATAATGCGACTCATGTGAATTAAGGGCCTAAACTTGATTTAATAAAATAAAGGGACTTATTGGCAAATATGGGAAGTTAATAAACTTATGGAAAGTTAATAAACTTATGGGAAGTTAATAAACTTCTTATAACTAACTTGATGGAAGTTTGTTAATAAAAGGCAAAGGGTTCTATCTCTACCCTAAGAGTTTTCCCTCTAATTAATTGCCCATCAAGAACGTGAGAGGAAAATAAAAGAAGGAAAGAGATAGATTGGGACAAAGAAGATTGAAGAACTTATGTCTTTCATAGATCAAGGTAAGTTCTACTTACTTTTAAACTGTATGAGGGAATCATAGATTCTAAGATCCTTACAATATGTAATAGATTCATTGAATATAAATGTATGGAATCTATAACTAACAAGATCAAGAAAAGGAAATATTAGTAAATAAGCTACAACAAGAGCTTTCTCATGAGCACTATTCGGACTATCCGGACCTTGTAGATATGGACTATTCTCCCGATAAGAAAAACCCTCCCATACACAACTAACTCCTCTGGTGATCAACAAGAAAAACAAAAATTTTCTATTTAGAATAAAATATATAAAGGGAATTGAAGTTGAACAATGTTACAAAAATGTTGCAGTATTTTTAGGTTTAAAGAATGTTTTGGAAATTATATTCTATCTTCTATTGATTATAATGTATTTTAATAACATTTTTTAAAGATTGATGACACATACACTAATACCCAAACTTTGTTTAAGTCTTTTTCTCTTCAATAACTTAAATTATTATCGAATTTGGTAGAATCTCCTCACACTAATATTCTTCAGTGAGCTCCTCCAAGGATGACGGTGGAGTGTACTTGTGATGATACTTTGACGTTCAAGTTAGTGGTATAAAGGTATAATAGATATCAAAATATAGATTAGATTAAGAGTTATTTTACCTAAACCTTGATAACCCCTTTTATAGAGATCAAATTTAATGATAAGATATCAATTTTCCTTATAAGATAATTAGAAAAAAAATATGATTTTATCGTATATTTCCTCTAATAATAGGTAATATTTGGTTTTAGGAGATATCTCTATTTTTCTTATAGAAGATGGAGTTTTCCTTTTACCTTAATTATATTTGTTAGATTCTGAGAAGACTACTCGGTCGACCATCGAGTATGAAAGCTTGTCAAGTTCGAGTAGTACACATGCCCCCCAAGCTTTGAAGCTGAATGTAGTAGCTTTGTAAAAATCTTCTAAGTCCTATACTCCGACGTCGCTATCAATCGATCGAGTTTGAGTAGTACCCATACCAGTTTAATAATAAAGTCCAAGAAGGATTTTGATTTCCTCTTTAGTCAAGCATTCCCTTAATCTTAAAGGGAAATGGATGAGGTAGTTGTCTTCTGCTGAATTTGTTTGTTTGAGTATTCAAAGATACATATTGTCATATGTTACTTTGTTCAGACGCATTAAATGTTGTCATACATTTTCAAGAAAAGAGTAATAATTATGTCTTTTCTTGTTGAGATTTTTTTTAAGACACTCGAGGGTCACGTCCATCCGACCCATCAAATTGGATATCCATGTTTTGATCAATGAAATAATAGCACTTTTTCTTCCTAGTGTCTACTCGAGGGTCACATTTCCTTCTTTCACCTATCGCAAGGTTGGATGGTATTCCACTTTGGGTCCCTTGAATTGAGTGACATTTGGTAGGTCCCAATCGTTAAACGACTGAGTGCCTTCTTGAGGGGCTTTGTTAATACTGAGTAGTACACATGCCCCCCCAAAGCTTTGAGTCGAGAGAACTAATGCAAGTAGAAGTACCCTACCTTAGGTTCCTTGAGCCAAGTGTTGGTCATTTAACTCGTGCTGTGATGTTTAAGAGGTTGACTCAAAATGCTCTTAGGGTCATCCTGGATGTTGAGTAAAGGCATGTTAGGGATTTTTTGTATGGTCAAGGGAAACCACATGTTTCAAAATAGTATTTGGGCTTGCGTCCTAGTCATCTCCCAAAGGACTAGTGTTTATCCAGACAATTTGAATCAAAAGACTAAGGTTTTGTAAAAGTGTTTTCTCATAGATTTGTTTTGAACAATAAAAGAACAATGAGTAGTAAAAACAAATAATTAAAGAACTCATGCAAGAATAAGAGTGATGCAAAAAAAAGTAGTAAGAGAATGATCACAGTGTTGTTGTGAGAGTTGAGATGTGTGAACAATCAGGGTTGGACTTGGTTTCCCCCTCTTTCAATGTAATAAACTCAAGTAATCCAATTATTTATACTATTTATCCCCAATTCACAAATATATTTTGACCCTAATGTCTTAGGTAGAAAGGCCTAAATTATTTAGATTAATTCCCAATGTCTTGAAAAATTAATCTAAATAACCAACATTAACATTTAGGAATTAACAAAGTCTAATTGGTATTAACCTTTGTCTAGCGACAATCCCAATTAGGTACTCTTCTCAATTCAAGAACCAAAAGAGTGTGAGTCAACTAAACTAATGGTTCTTATGATCATGCAACAGGTAATCATTCTAAAACAAGCATTAAGAGTAGAAGAATAATAAAAACATGAACAATTGTATTAAAAGGAGAATTACATGAAATTAGGTTTAGTCGTTCCAACCCCAACAGATGAGGAGATTAGTTGCTCATAACTTGATTACAATGGCTAATAGAAATCATATAATGTGTAATGAAATTAATCTGAAATCCCTAAGAATGATACTGATTCAATCATACCCCTTAAGGGTATTGGATAGAACACTCAAAGAGGATTAGGCTAGAGCTGCTGAAGAAGACCCTAGGGTTCTCATGAACCTCAGGGTAGATTTCTGAGCCTATGGACCAAGGTTGGGTCCACTCTTCTTTGTAAATATAAGAATAAGTTTTCCTTCTTTTGGGCCTTGTATTTTGGAAATTCTAGTAGTATAAAGTTTTAGCCTTGTATTTCAGGGCATTTTAAGTAGTCTTTGTAGTAGACACTTTTTGTATTTTCATGTATTTTGGCATGAGGGTGAGCTTAGCTATTAGAGGGGTGTGTGTAGCTAAGCTTTAACTTCTCAAGGAAGCTTCTCAAGGTGGTGACCTTAGATATTAGAGGGGTATGTGTAGCTAAGCTCTAGCTTCTCAAGGAAGCTTTCATTTAGTTAGTGACCTAGGCTATAAATAGAAACATGTGTAACACTTGTCATAACTTTGATGAATGTAAAACTTGTGAGACACACTTCAAAGTTCAACTTCTCTCCCTCTTTTTCTCCTTCAATTTCGTGCCTCCCCCCTCTCTCTCTCTCATTCTTTTCCTCCATTGAATCTTCCTCTCTAAGCTTCTTATCCAAGGCTGTCTCTTGGTGGTGAAGCTCCTCCTTCCATGGCTTTTCCCTAGTGGATGATACCTCTTCTCACTTCTTCTCCTTCATCTTTCGTTGCATCTCTAGAATTGAAAATCACAATTGAAGAAACTCATTGAAGCTCAAAGATCCAGCCTCCATAGAAGCTTCTCAAGCAAGCTTCCATCAAGTGGTATCAGAGCGCAAGAGCTTCAAGTAGGTGCTCCTTAAACCTCCATTAATTTTTAGCTTTACCTTCTCCTCCATTGTTGTTTCTTCATTTTTCTCCATGTATCTCCTCACACGTCTTGTGTTGAATGTTGTCAATATGATTTTTTAGAATTTCCACCAATTAAACTTGCTATAGAAGCTAGATTTGATTTTCTATGGTTCAAATTTCATGTTCTTGTTCTTGAACCATGAGTTGTGTTGAGTCTAGGTTCCTTTGAGTTTTGTTTTGCTAGTTTTTGTGGCTGAAACCTAAACCATAAAATTCATACAAAAACATTAAATTAGAAGAAAACCTCAAAAATCTAGAGTGACTTGTTCACCTATTGTAGTTTTGTCATAGAAATCATGTCTAGTCATGAAACTTGTCACATAAGATTCCTTATGTTGTGCTGAATTTTTTTTTCTTGTTTCTTTGTCTAACTCATTTATTCATGAGTGTATGAAATTATTTTACCCTTTTAGTTTATTTGAGTTAAATCTTGCATGTTAATTAGTCCTTAACATGTTCATGCAAAATTCTTAGAGAGTCTTTGATTGTGAACCTTTTCTTGAACTTTTAGGTTTCCCTATGATTGTCTATTGTAAATTTGAGTTTTGGTGATTGAATTGCTGGCTGAAATTTTGATCCTAAGTGAATATTGAACTCCTAAAACTGTGATAAACAAGCCTAGTGAGTTCAACATACATAGGAAGGTTGAAAGTAAGCCTAAGGCAATCAATATACCATGCTTAAAAAATTCGAAGTCTGAAATTGCTGGTATTGGCAGCTTGAACATACGAACTTGTAAATATTTTTGGGAATTGGTCACTGCGAATTTTGAGCTGAAATTTTACTGAATTTTCTAGACACTTGGAAAAAAAGTAGAAAAAAAGAACCAAGTGATTTGGATAAAAGGAAAAAAAAATAAGAAAAATCATTCAATTTGGTAGGAAAATCAGTGTCAAGGAAAAATATAAAAAAAAAGTGAAAGGGAAGTGTGGTTGTTGTTTTGGCTCAAAATTTGTTCTATAATTAGTGCCTATTTTAGACCAATCTTAGTTCTGAAATTTCAATTGAAAAGTAATGTGAAAACAAGTGCCAAAACTAGAGGTTTCTTGAGTCTTTTTTTTTTTTTATAGTTTTTTTACTTTACTCTAGAGCCATTCTAGGTTTCTCTTTGAGTCCTAGCTTGCTTTTATGTGATTTTCATTGATTTAATTGTTGAATAATCCTTGAAAATTTGTCTTGTTAAAATTCTATTGGTTTGGCTTTCATTTCATTTTTTGGTCTTTGGTTATTGCTTGTCTCTTTGTTTCCTTGTTTTTGAGTTGTCATATAGTGAATTGGAAAGAAGGATTGGTGTCATCCCTTGAAGAATTTGAGTCAAGAAGCAAGGGTCCAACCACCTTAAGAGCTATTGGACTAAGAAGCACTCCAAATTGAGTGAAACACCAAAGAGAGAACAACCACCAAAATTGAGGACTTTTTTTTCTAACTTTGTAATTGGCAATTTACTTACCTTCATTGCTTTCAAATTTTGTAACAAAAAGGCCTTTCATTGGAAATGTGTTGGGAGCCTCCAATAGGTTACAAAACTTCCATTTGTGTATAATAATTTTAGGCAATTTTCCCTTAGGATAGTGAGTGTTTTGTTGGGAGCCTTAAATGTGGTCATCCAAACACTCTTAGGATCCGCCTAGTTTACATTTCTTGCACTTTAATTTATTGCTTACTTTCATAGCTTATTTTCTTTACTAGTCATGTCTAGTTTATCTTGTTATTGCATAATACTTTCTTCTTGCTTATCACGCTTATCTTGAGTTCTTTTGAACCCTATCTTTTACCTTTTGCAAACCCCCAACAAGAAAGAACCACAACTTAGGAACCAACATAAGTTATCATTCATCTAGTGTTAATGGTGAGGATACTAGTCACAAGGACCTTCTATCTAGAATATTAGATGAGTTGAGTTCCCTCAAGTTATAGATAGAAAAATAGAAAGAAAAGGAAAAGGAAAAAAGAGGGTAGAAATTAGTCAAGATGAGAGGGAACAAATAAGGGAAGAAGAAAGAAGGAAAATACTAAAAGAGTTAAGAAAAGAAAAACATGCCTCCTATAGTAGTCATGACTCTTGCAAGAGCCTAAGTAAAGAACTTTGTGACTATTATGAAGGAAGGCATAGGTCACATCCTAGACCTCACTCCCATAGGAGAGAAAAGGAAAGAAAGCCTCAAGCATTAACCTCCCATACTTCCATGGGAAGGACAATGTAAAGGCTTATTTAGATTGGGAAATGAAGGTTGAGCAACTCTTTTCTTGTCATCGTACAAGTAAGGAAAGGAAGGTTCCTTTGGCTACCCTTAGCTTCCAAGGGTATGCCCTCTATTGGTGGACTTCCCTTGTTATGGAAAGAAGGATTCAAGGGGATCCTCTAGTAGAGTATTGAAATGACTTGAAAAGTGCCCTTAGGAAGAGGCACATCCCCTCCTACTATAAAAGGGAGCTTATGGACAAGCTCCAAAGGCTTAGACAAGGGAGTATGAGTGTTGAAGAGTATAGGCAACAAATGGAACTACTCCTTTTGAGAGTTGGGCTTAGGGAGGAGGAAAGAATAAGTATTGCTAGGTTCCTTAGTAGACTTAATATGGAAGTGAGGGACAAGGTTGAGCTCCTTCCATATAGGGACCTAGATGACCTAGTCCAACTTTGCATAAGCGTAGAACAATAACTTAAAAGGAAGCCTACTTCAAAATCTTATGGCTCTCACTCTTATCCAAAGAAATACAAAGGTCAAGGCATCTTAGGGGCAACACCTTCTAAGCCCAAAGATGATAAGAGGGATGAGGAAGAAAAGATAGAAAAACAAAAGAGAAAAAGGATAATAGGGCCTTGTCTTCAAAGGCCAAGGGGAAGGAAAAAGAGGAAAAGGCTTCCTCGAAGAAGATTGTTAAGAAGGAAAATCATTTTGCAATGAAAGGTGATATCCAAAGAGCTCTCCTTCTTAAACAATCCTTCAACCTTCTCCTATCAAGGGAAAACTCCCGTAGCACTACTATACCTCTTGAGCTTGAGGTTATTCCTCAAGTAAAGGAGTTGTTGGATGAGGGTTTGGTTCGTAAGAGCATCAATCCTTGTGCTTTGTTGGTGCCTAAAATAGGTATTATGAGGTACCAAATCCCTATGATAGGTGGTATAATGAATGTGTTGAGTGGTGCAACCCTCTTTTGTAAAATCACCCATGCATCCAACATCTTCATGATTCACATACATAGGTGTTGCTACCTACCCTTCGAGTGTGCACAATATGACTTCAAAATTATGTATTTTTCCTTTTTATGTTTCTTAATTTTTGGGGTCGACAAGGGTGTTGTCCTTGCTCCTACATATCCTCAAGTGCGATAAGGAATTCAGACCTACGTAGTTCTTTAAGTCTGAATGTTTGTGTGTTAAATTGATTTTTATGTTTTTGAAAGATTCATTTTAATTGCGAACAAAAAGTCGTTTAAGGCGTTGGACCTTGAAACGATGTTTTAAATTTTGAAAAGTAGAGAGAATCGTTAAGGCATTGAACCTTGAAACGATCTTTTAAATTTGAAAAGCAAAGAGAATCGTTAAGGCATTGGACCTTGAAATGATCTTTTAAAATTGAAAAGCGGAGAGAATCGTTAAGGTGTTGGACCTTGAAACGATCTTTTAAATCTGAAAAGCGGAGAGAATCATTAAGGTGTTGGACCTTGAAACAATCTCAAGTGATATTTGATAAAAAGAAGTTAGTTATGAGTTGGTTTTATCTTGGTTTTGTTTATTAACTTTCAATCTTTTTAAAGACAACTTTACAACACTGGTGATCTTAAAAACAAAACTAACCGATGGTCGCACGAAGAACACTGAACAAGGAACGCTGTAGGGAATGATTGGGTCGCGATTCGGTAGCGCCTCAGCTTCGTTTCCTCTTCTTTCTTCTTCTTCTTTTTTAATTCTCTCAATTTTCTCCACTTCTGAACATTGGAACCCCTTCTCATCCCCCCCTAACACGCTTATTTATAGGCAAAGAGCCATTTTGGGGAACTTGCAGCTCATCCAGGCAAGCTAAGGCTTAGTCCTGAAGTAACTAGCTTGCCCAGGCGAGCTAGTTCCTTCACCTTGAAGTCATTTGGTGGCCCAGGCGAGCTAGAGGCTAGCCTGGGTGAGCTTGGGTCCAAGAAACTCAAGGAAAAGACCTTTTTGAGCCCTTTTTTTTGGTATTTTTTGCATTCTTGATCAAAACATTGAAGGAACATCTGTTTCACACTGTAACTGGCGTTCAACACTGTAAGTCGACTAGCAAGGAATAAAAGATCAACGAACGAGAGTCCCCAGACGAAATTAGGGTATGACAATAGGGACTCATTAGGTAGGTTTGTTCTTATTTTTGGTTTCAATACAAACCTAAATACTCATATGGGATGTGGCGTCCCTAAATAATGACTGGTTTAATAGTAATAATTTAAATAACAGGAACCATGGAAAATTTTTCTTTTTTTTCTTTTTCTTTTCTTTTCTCTCTCACTTCACAGTAATTAAATTCAGAAGGAAAATTATCACTATAGAGTCCTGAATGGCCAGTTCACAATTCTATTCGGAGTCATTTCTTTCTGATCACTCATAACCTCTAAACTATTTTGCTCTTTCAGAAAGAAAAAAAATATACCAGCCATCATTTTAGGTGGCCACGTGAAAAATAATAAAATGCAGTCGATAAACTCTTTTCAATAAAGTTTGTTAACACTTCCTTTTCAAATAACAAGATTAAACATAATTACATTCATCATCTAAAACTGTCCAAAATATGGGAGTTTGCAAAATACATAGTGACATCCAGAGTAAAGGTATCAACTGTGGTGGCTTCAGCCACATATATACAATCATCAAAATTTCTATACAATAGGTCTACCCACCCAAAAATCAAAAGAGTAAACCTAGCAGTCTGAACTAGATACACCCACCCACAAAAAGTATGTAAACCTAGTCTAAGGAGCCGTCTGCTATGATAAAGAGTCTTCACTATGCACTGTCCCTCTAGGGCCGCTCTCCTCTGTAGAGTCTGCCTCAGATGCTGACATGATATCCTCTGGAGAATCCACATCAGGGAGTGGGTCCTCATCATCCTCGGGTAAGTCAAGATCATCCACAGCAGGTTCATGAGGTAACTCCTCTGGGTCCTCCTCAGGATCCTCTTCAGAGGATGACACCTCTATCACTTGAACTAGCTCCACTAGTCGATATGGAGTAGGTGTAGGTAGTATCCACTCCACAGGCTGCTAAAGCGTGCGTGCGGGTTCCTCTGGATGTACTAATGAAGTAGCAATGAGAATGATTATGCCACGGAATCGGCACCTCTCATTGCCTTTGAGGGTCTCCCAAACTCCCTTTAGGCACTCCATCACCACGCGATCATGAATTAATTGCGCTGCCATCGCGATCTACAAGAAATAAAAGAAAGAGGGTAGACTCTTTCACAAGAAATCTAACTACATGTAACAGTACAATGCGCCCCATAACCGCTACGTATAGTCAAAAGGTCTTTCTCAAGAGATTTCTTCTCTGGTAACCGATTACCACAGTATGTAATCGATTACCAGTGCCCAAACTCGAGTTACACAGCTTTTGCACATGGAAACCTACAATTTACACTGTGTAATCGATTACACCTAAATGGTAATCGATTACCAGTGCCCTATCTCCCTGTGTAATCGATTACACCCAACTGGTAATCGATTACCAGTGTCCTGTTACTCTGTTTAATCGATTACACACAATTGGTAATCGATTACCAGAGACCATTTTAACATCCTGTCTCCATTTTTAGGCCTTGTAATCGATTACACACCCTTGGTAATCGATTACCAGAGGCCATCTTAACATCCTGTCTCCATTTTTAAGCCTTGTAATCGATTATACACCCTTGGTAATCGATTACCAGAGGCCAAATTCCAGATACCACTCAAGATTCATAGCTGGCCAGCCGCCACACAAGCCTCCTTGCTTTGTGGACTTTATTCTTTTATTGGTTGACTGCCAGGAGCTCGCCTGTTTAGGTACGTCACAGGTTCTCACTGACTGACTATGCCCGGGTTGGGTCGGGATTGGTCAAGCTTGGTTTTGGGCAATAGCACCCCACCTGACGTCCCCAAGGTCTCCTGACCCCCGCGACATATCTCCAGGTACCACTCTGTGGTCAACAACAAAAGTAAGAAGACTGACTCTTCCATGCTTTCTCACATCAAGCTTGTTGGATTATGGGGTACCCGTCATATGTGGTACTAGGTGGCGATCAGGCGATGGCGCAAATCAACTCTCCCACTTCCACAAATCAAACATGAACCCACCATCCCCAGTTGCCCACCTTCAACTGAGCTCACGTATTCCTACGTAGCCCTTATCCTCGTTCCTCTCAGCACCGGGTCCCCATCAACCCCTCCAAGCTTCCACAATATCCAAGCAATTCAACTTCCAAATATCATGAACTACCCTAAACCAAGAAAACAGGGTAGAGGCAGAAAACTCTGCCCAAAACACATTCACATATTACAACTTTTCTTACTCAAATACCCCAGTAACATTCTCTTTGTTCCAATTCGTTAACCGTTGGATCGACTTGAAAATTTTACTGGAGGTTCCTAGTACATAAGTCTACATTTTCATCGTTGGGATCTGCTAGAAAATGTCCAGAACCCAATATGTACTACCTTTCCCATAACCAGCAATGCACAAGCATTTTCTGCACAAGAACAAAAATTCTGCTGCACAATTCAACAACAATTTTCTGCATAATAGGGCAGATTTCGAAATCCATCTTGCCCACATCCAATTTTGCTCAAATTTGATCCTACAAGTCCTAAATCATGTATAAATCGTATTTAAACCAAAAACAAGCTCCAGATCAAGGTAAATCAAAATCTAGGTATCTAAAACCCATCAATCTAGTGGATTTTCAAGGTTTGAGAAGCGAAAATGAGAATTGGTTAATTTTTGGGTAATCTCTCATCTCAAACAAGTCTATAACATTGATTTCGACTTGCTCAAACTGGTTTTACAGAGAAAACTCCACCGATTCAAAATTTGACCCCTCAACACCCAATTTATCCTAGAAATGGCTCTTGCTTTCATCTTTGTCACTCATTTTTCTCATTTGCTCTGCCCAAGCCTTCCTACAAGTCCTAATTGAAATTCTAAACTAGAATCAATTCACTTTAGACTCCAATTTCCATTAACCCCAAATTTGGCTTCTCTAACCCTCAAAATCTCACACTTTTCTACCTACAACATTGTCATTCTCACATTTAACCCTAAATTAACCTTCCTCGTCATCTCTACCAGTTTTCTATCAACAAATTTCAGCACACAAACATCACAAAGCATCATCATAAAACCCTAAAATAGAATGGGTAAATTTGGCTCACATCAAACATGTCAAGTTTAGCATGCTTTCAACAAATTCCTTCACAAATAACTACCATAAGGCATAAACCTAGTAGAACTACCCATCATATCTCCCAAAAACCCAATACACACGAAATTCATGTGAGAAGAAGTCCACCCATACTGAAATTCGAAGCCCCACAACGTAGAGGTGTGCTTCACGACTCCGAAAATGGCTTCCTTTTGCAATTTGGAGTAGAAATGAGGAGCAAAGTTTGGAGCTTTAATGGAGGCTTCAATGGAGAGGAAGAAGAAGAGAAAAGCAACGTGGGAAAGGGGAAAAACTTTCTGAAAATCTGCTGAATGAAGAGAGAGAATGTGGCTTTTATTTTAAAAAGATTTTCTTTTTCCTTTTTCTAAAAGCTATGCCACATGTCTCATTTTGAGTGGAGCAAAAGGGGCCCACTTTTTCTCTTGATGTGACTTCATACTCAGCCACAAGGGGAGAAAAATTTGACCTTTTGAATACTAAAATCCTGCCTCGGTTTGCATGTTGTTTCTCTGGTTCCAGTTCCTCGCGTTTCTCTGCACCCGTCGGGGCCTGTTTTCGAAAGTAGGCAATATATATATCAAAACGCTCAGAATGAAACCCTGAGTGTGGTTTAGAGGTTGGTTTTGTTAAATTTTTAGTTGCACGCAAAAACGATAATTTTTAGACTAATTAATTGAGAATTAATCTATAACTGTCCAGTTATGGATTACTCTTCGTAAATTAGCCTAACCCGCGTATCTCTTCCCCAATGTACATACTTCTTCCAAGAATACATATATATATATACACTAAATAATTATTTAAAATATATCGCTTACAAAATTCCGGGTAGAAATTCTAGGATGTCAAATGGGACACCTTAGGTTTGTCATACTTTTTGGTAGGAGTAATCAACATGAAAATATAGAAAAAAGTATGTTATATTGCATTAATTTCCTTAATTTTTTAAATAGTGATCAAGGGGTTTCCACGAACTCTAAGAGAATAAAGGTCATTCCTGAGTGACCCATTCCACCAAGTATAAGGGAAATCTAGGGCTTCCATGACTTAACAAACTTTTACAAAAGGTTTGTCCCATATTTTTCTATACTTGTAGCACCACTCATTGAGTTGGTGAGGAACCATGTTCCCTCATGGAAAGATGCCCAAGAAAGGGGTTTTCAAACCTTACCCTACTCTAACATACCCAACATCACTAATATATATGTTTTTATTCTTTTTACAGTTGTCGAGCAAAGAAGCCCAGAGTATCAAGAACCTATAGATTTGAGGTCAGATCCTTTTTAAGGAGATGATGCAATCCTATCCCCCAAGGGTATTGGATAGAAGACTCCAAGAGGATTGGGCTAGAGCTACTGAAGAAGGCCCTAGGGTTCTCATGAACCTCAGGGTAGATTTCTGAGCCTATGGGCCAAGGTTGGGTCCACTCTTCTTTGTAAATATTAGAATAGGTTTTCCTTCTTTTGGGCCTTGTATTTTGGCTATTCTAGTAGTATAGGATTTTAGCCTTGTATTTAAGGGAATTTTGAGTAGTCTTTGTAGTAGGGACTCTTTTGTATTTTCATGTATTTTGGCATGGAGGTAAGCTTATCTATTAGAGGGCTATGTGTAGCTAAGCTCTAGCTTCTCAAGGAAGCTTCTCAAGGAGGTGAGCTTAGCTATTAGAGGGGTATGTGTAGCTAAGCTCTAGCTTCTTAAGAAAGCTTCTCAAGGAGGTGAGCTTAGCTATTAGAAGGGTGTCTGTAGCTAAGCTCTAGCTTCTCAAAGAAGCTTCTCAAGGAAGCTTTTCAAGGAAGCTTCTCAAGGAAGCTTTCATTTAGAGAGTGACCTAGGTTATAAATAGAAACATGTGTAACACTTGTCTTAACTTTGATGAATGTGAAACTTGTGAGACACACTTCAAAGTTCAACTTCTTTCCCTCTTTTTCTCCTTCAATTTCGTGCACGCCCCCTCTTTCTCATTCTTTTCCTCCATTGAAGCTTCCTCTCTAAGCTTCTTATTCAAGGCACTCTCTTGGTGGTGAAGCTCCTCCTTCCATGGCTTATTCCCTAGTGGATGGTACCTCCTCTCACTTCTTCTCCTTTATTTCGTTGTATCTCCATAATTGAAAATCACCATTGAAGGACCTCATTGAAGCTCAAAGATCCAGCTTCCATAGAAGCTTCTCAAGCAAGATTCCATCAAATACTTTCTCATAGAACTACTGCTTCAATTTGTGCCAAAATCCTTCTTTATTCATGCACTGGGTTTTTGTAAATTGAAATGGGCTTAGGCATGGCATGATTTTCTCGCTTAAGCGTGGGTATTGCCTCACTTAAGCGAGGCCTTTTGATTTGGGATAGTGTAGCTACTGTATCTGCTTGTTTAACTGCCCAGATTGTCATGCTTAAGCGAGGTCTCATGAATTGGAATAACTCAGCTATTATATCTCCTCACTTAAGCGCACAGAGTGTCACGCTTAAGCGGGGTTTTCTTGTCCTTCCATTGGCTTTGATTGCCTCGCTTATGTGCCTTTAGGCTTAAGCTTAAGTGGGGACCTCTAGTGGCTCTAAGTGTCCTTACTAACTTAGCTCGCTTAAGCACATAACATGTCACACTTGAGCAAGCTTAACTTCTTCAACAACTTCTAAGTCCTCTTGCTCAAGTGTCTAGGAAAGCTTGCTTGAACGAGACATGTCAATGGCTCCTCCAACTCAATTTGTATTCACTGGTTGAGTCAAGGGGTTCATAGACCCTCTTCGGTATGTCTACAGAGTAATTGCAATTATATCAAACCTAGGGGTTTATAGATCCTCTTCGGTCTACCGAGTAATTGCAATTATACCAAGCCTAAGGATTTGTAGACCCTTTTTGGTCTACCAAGTAATTTAAGTCTTCAATCGGTTTAGTTGGGAGTCTGTTAAGCCGAATAATCATGGACTTTCTTCAACCTTTCTTATTGGTCATTTTAACTCCAGGGAACTTGGTGTTTCTAGTCTATTTTGTCACTTTAAATTTCAAGTGCCATCATCAAGGATAGATCTAGAGATCTAGTAGAGGGGGCCTAATTTTTTTTCTACAATTATTTTAATATCTAAATTTCAATAAATAATTATTTTATAAAAATATTTACTTATTCTATTTTTAAGTATAAAAATAAAATTGTAATAAGTTTTTGTATCACTAACAAAATTATATTCTAAACCGTAAAATTTATTTAATTATCAAGATATCCATTATTTGAAAAGAAAGGAAAAATAATTACTTATTTAAAAACTATTGAACAGTTCTGGAAAAAAACAATTATTGAACAATTTAATATAAATCTATTAAATTACTCAGAGTCTATACAAATATTTTATCTATTTATTATTTTCCAATTTATTAAAATAGTAAAAAGAACAAAAGAAATGTGTAAATTATTTTATTTGTTCCCTTTTTGTTAATAAAAAATAGAATTTACCTTCAAAAAATTAACTCCACCCAATAAAGACAAAACATGGGTGTATCTTTCATCCACCAATGAATGCTAAGGAGAATGATATGGTTGAAGTGATAAAAATGTCAAAAAGGGGGGTTAAATTGGTTTTTAAAATTTGTTTACTATTCTTCTTAGTGATGAAAATATTCCAGGTGATTATATAGAAGAACCTGCTACAACTTATAGCAGCTTTGAGTTCAAAATAGAAATCCAAGTAGTCCAGAATGAAAATGCAACAATTATAGAAAAATGGTTTCTTTGTAAACAATTGCTTCTTTTTCAAAGACAAAGTATACAACAAAAACCTTTTAATCAAAACTTGAATTTTATGCTAGTTAAAATATACAAAAACAAATTTAATGTTCTTAATTAAAAATTGATTTCAGACTCGTGTAAAAAAAAAAAAAAGATAGAGAAGAGGAGTGCACAAATATTTTATACTAGCCTACCCTAACCTTGGGCTACATCCATTCTTCATCCTTCAAGATGAGATTTCCACTAACTCAACCAATTCACAACTAGATCAGCAACCACTGAATTTCACAACCTTGTCAGTTCCCCACTAGACTTCAGAACTAGCCCCTGTTAGACCATCTACACCATTGGATTTCACAAATCTCAGGCACTTTTGGACTTTACAGTAAATAAGTCTATGGTTTTACTACACATGTAATAGATTTTTCTCCTCACCAGAGGGATTCTACTCAAGAATGCAATTTCTCACTTCTAGCTAAGGTTATTACAATTTAAGGAGCCTAATACAAAAGTAGGTCACTCTTATAGAGAGGGTGAAAGCTATAACACAAATTTCTGACGTAGAGATTTTGTTCAAGATGTTGCAGAAATGGAGTACTTCAACTTGATTCTTCATAGTCCTTGAATGAATTTTAAAAGGCCTTCAAACAGACTGTTGGAGTAGGCTCCACACATCTGTCATACTTTTGGAACAAGTAAAGAGACTTTCCAACTGTAATGGTATGTCATACTTTTGGAACAAGTAGAGACATTTTCTAGTTGTAATGGTGTGACAACTGTCAAAACCATTATGAGGTTCCATTCTGATGGTCATTCTGAAGAAGTGTTCTAAAGAACCTTTCTTATGGTCTTTCTAAAGAGCCATCAGAATAGTGATGTTAATGTTTTATAAGAATGAACCAGTGCTTAGTGAATTCCTAATAAAGTTCAGATAGATGTTCCATTTTGATGTAGAGTGACTTCATCCTCTTTACATCTTTAAGCATTCTAATGATGACCACTTCATAAAGGCTTGGTAGTTATTTAGTTGTTGGTGTGTTAGTGTTCTATCCAAGTTCAGACTGGGTAATTTACTTCATTCCTTTTATTCTAATGTTGGTCATCAGTGCTACTCATGGATAGCTTTCAAACAGACTTGGATTTTCTTATGCAGTTAGCTTTCACTTTCTGGTGTGCTCTCAGTGATTGTGTCAACATATAGAAAGTGGAAGATTGTGAATCTTCAATCTATTTGTATTGTTTAAGTGATGCATACTGAGTCTTTTTGAACTATTCTATCAACCAGAAAACTCAGAAAATCTTGGTCACCATTATTCTGATGTTGACTCTACATATCTTCTTTCTGAACTATGATGCTCTTTATGTAGCTTTAGATGATCCTTCCTTGTAAGACTTTGTTGTTCAATATTTTGCTAGGAACCAAGTAATCAGAGTGAAGCAAATTTCATCATTCTGATGTGCTTCAAAAATTCTTTTGAGTTCTTAATGCTGACATTAGCTTTTAAGACCTTTCTGAGTACCTAAGAATGAAGTACAATTTCCGCTTCTCAAAGTAATAAATACTGAAACACTTTAAGCAGAATGTTAGCTATCACTTAATTCCATCATCCTTTCAATTAGCATTGCTAATGGTTTGTCATAAATAAAATCAGGGATGTGGACTCAACAATGGTGATTAGTGAGAGGATCCTGCAGATGCTCCAAGAGAGATTTAATTGGAGTGTGAAATTGGAATGAGCATTGACAAGCGAAGCAAAGAGTTAAAACCATGGTATGTAGTGTTGTGGTCGAGAAACAAAAAATGAAAACTATTATATGCATATAAATAAAGGTAGTCATGAGGGAGGTTGGCAAAATGGACTTGGCCCGATGGGCTGACCCGTAATTATGGCTAGACTAGGCTAAAAAAAAGGCAGCCTAAATAGAAATGAGTCCTTTTGGCCCGACCCATATAACTCAATGGGCCAAATGGACTTGGGTAGGGGCGATGGACCACGGGTTGGCTCGGTTAGTAATATATAATAAATATTAAATAAAATATTGTAACTTATTAATATAATTTATAATTTTATATTCCAGTTTATATTTTTTTAAAGGAAAAACATATTCATTAAACATAAAATAAGTGTCCACAAGAATTAACAACCCGAAAAAAATATTATTAATTTGCGTATTAATTACACATAATTTAAATGATTTTGCCAATACTTGTTAAGTGGCATAAATGCATAATAAATATTTTTTTGTCTTTGATTTTTTTATATTTTTTAAAATAAAACCATTTTTTTAATTTTTTAATTAATTTATAAATTGTCCCGAATAGACTTGGTGGCCCGACAACCCGACATAGGGTTGGGCTAGGCCTAAGAAATTCTAGCCTGGAAGAATATGGATTGGGCTTGGGCCAGCCCATTTTCACTATTTGGCCCGATGGGTTAGACCGGACCCTTCCATTTTTCCAGCCCTAGTCATGAAGGAGGGGGCTAGGACCCACACTTGCTACCTTGTATTCGTCTCTAGCCATCATCCTTCAATATTTGAGTTGGGGATTGCTTAGTCCAAGAAGTTGATAGGTCTATTGTAATATTATTGGCTAATCAATCTCGTTGTTCATTTAGTCTAGTTAATCGATTAGTCTTCATGGATCTATTATTCTAGACTAGTCAATCTTGATACAAACAAAGTTAGAGGATCTAATATTCTTGATTAGTCAATTTCAATCTAGTTAGAGTTTACTTAGTTTAAGAAGCTAATTGGTCTATTTGGATCTAATATTGTCGATCTAGTCAGAGTTATCTTAGTCTAAGAAGCCGATTGTTCCACTTGGATCTAATATTCTTAACTAGTCGGTCTTGATGTAGTCAAAGTTGACTTCATCCAAGAAGCCAAATGGTCTACTTGGATCTAATACTCTTTCGACTAGTCAATCTCGATCTAGTCGAAGTTGACTTGGTCCAAGAAGCCAATTGGTCTACTTGGATCTAATATTCTCAACTAGTCGGTATCGATCTAGTCCCAATCCAAGAAGCCAATTAGTCCACTTGGATCTAATGTTCTTACCAAGTTTGGTAGAACCTTATCACGGTGATGCTCCTCCCTGAGCTCCTCCATGGACGGTGGTGGGGTATACCTGTAATGACACTTTGACGCTCAAGTTAGCGGCATAGAGGTATAACAAGTATTAGAATATAAGTTGGATTAAGAGTTAGTTTACCTAAACCTTGTAACCCCTTTTAAATATAGAGTTGAAATTGGGTGATAGAATCTCAATTTTTCTCGTAAGATCATGTAAATAGAAAAATATATGATTTTATTTTATTTTTGCTCTAGTAATGGATAATATTCAGTTTTAGGGGATATATCTATCTTTCTAGTAGAAGATAGAGTTTATCTCTTACCTTTATTATATATGTCATTCTCTGGATTCCGAGAAGGCTATTCGACTAGCCACCTAGTATAGAGTTTTGCGAAGTCCAAGTAGTACAACTTATAATTTTATCAATGAAGGAGCATGAAACTGAACGCATAGAAGTGTTCCTAATTAGAGATATAATATAGGATAAACATTCCTTCATAGATAAATGTATGTTATATTTTTATTATTTATTTTAAGGTAAACAAGCTTCTCAACCAATTTTTTGGTTCTTGTTTCTTATCCCTCACCTAGTAGAATAATGTTTTGTAGTTGTTATTCCTGACTTTGACAATTAATTTTAAATATTTACTATTAATTTTAAGATGTTAGAAAATAAAATAAAGATTTTTGGTGAGATTTATATTAAAATATTTAAAAAATTTATTTTATCTTCTAAAATGTGATAAATATTCAAAGTCAGTAAACCTAGTATTTTAGTTCATGTTCTGTACAAAATAAATATATATTTTTTTATAACTAAAGTTTATATTTAATAAATACTTCTGAACATATAGATTCTATTATAATTAAAGTTCATAACAAATAAATCATTTTCAACATTAAAAACTTAATTATGATAAATAATTTATATTGTGAAGCAAAATTATTTTTCATTATTGATAATTTTCTTTAAGAAAAATTGAAATTCAATTTAGAAATAAAAATAGAAAAGATGGACTAAAACAGATAATAAGTTAAGAACAACTCCTAAAATATTCTTATTAAATAAAATTACTTCGGGAAAAAAATAGGCAATAAGTTAAGAAAATCTCCTAAAAATAATTTTTCTAAAAATATTCTCATTCAAAATAGCTATTTTAATTTATATATTGAGGTTAGTTAAGTATATCATTTAGATTTAACTCAAGATTTGTACAATGATGTAAGATTCTACGTTGCGTTTACATATAAGGATACGATGCATTAGCAAGAGATTCTGTGTTTGATTCTCTCTTTGTAATTTTCTTGGATCAATTACAACCATGCACGGCAAGCAAAATAAGACCAAAAGAAAATTCGACTTGGTGAATTGGGGGACACACATGATCTCAAATCCAAGACAAAAAAAATCATTAAAGTTTAACAGGAAAGTTTATAGTTTATCACAAACTATTAGGTATTTTATATTGAAAATTACTAAAGTGTAATCCGTATTCATGAGAATGGAATATAAAATAAAAATGCTCACTTCATATATTAAAGTAATGAATATATGTCAAATAATCTTGATCGATAAAATTTAATAAATTTATTTGTAAAAGAACATTGAATATAGTTAAATATAATAATAATAATAATAATAATAATAATAATAATAATAATAATAATAATAATAATAATGGTACACCGTACACATGTATAATGAATGATAAATGTCAAATTTACCGTATTTTTATATGCAATTTGATATGTTTATTTGATACTTTAGTATACTTTAGGCCTTATTTTGAATAATATTTGTTATGTTTTCAATTGTTAATATAATTTAGATAGAAATTACGATTTTAGAATTTTTTTAATATCATTTAGTTAGAAATAGGACAATTTTACAAGTTAGTCTCGCTCAAGCGAGGTATAGACCGCTCAAGTTAGCTCAAATAGAGGAGAAGATGAAATTCTTCAAAAAAATGTCTCGCTTAAGCGAAATTGATCTCTGAGCAGATTATAAAAAGTAGCATACTTATATGGACCACCTCGCTTAAGCAAGCAACGTGCCAGACAGTGCATCCAAAAGCTAAATTAATTCAAAACAAAGATAATTATGCAGATATAGCTTGAAGATAAATGAAGAAAATCACTTGGAAGATAATTGGAACAATTAAAACAAATTATGAAGAGATAATTTCCTTGTACATATTATATTATTTTGTAAATTGAGGAGATTATTTGTCTCTATTAAACACATCTATGATTCTATAAATAGAGAGACATATGCAACATAAAAAAAACACCTCTACACACCACCCTTCACTAAAAAAAACCCTCTTCTCTTCTCTCTTCTTGTATTTCATGAGTGACTAGTTTGTTTCTTAACTAGGAGAGGAAAGGATTGAACCTGGTTTGATGTAATTTTTTCACATTAATATATTGTTTGAGTTCATTATTCGCCTTCTTTACTTAATGCTTTGTGAGCATGTACACCTCATAGATGATTCCAGGAATTGACATGCAATTTGGTGAGTCTCATTGAAACCTGAACTGAATCGGATACTTAATTGGGGTTATCTCTAGAGATAAAATAATCTTGGTTAAGTCTCACTAATTCTCAAGCAATAATGTTGATTTCTTGTGTTGGTTTGCCAATGGATGGGGAATCAAGGCAAGTGATTTAGGGTTTATCACCTAACGGATTAGGGATAAAATACATCAGTGAATTGGAGATGAACGATATAATGATGTAAAAGTGTGAGGAATTGCGGCAAATGAGGGAATTCTGAGTACAATCTTAGTATCTCAACATTATTGTTTTCGTCTACAATTATCGCAACAACAAGTAACTTTTTATATTTTCTTTTAATTTTTGTTATTAAATTTTCAACACATTAATCTCTCTAGAAAAATATATATTTTATTTTTTGTTTTGATTAGTTTTAGGTTTAGGTAGTTTAAAATATAAAAACACACAAATATCTTTATCCGAAAGATCTTAATTTGAATATTCATTCACTATTTCCTTGACGACATGAGCTTTAGTTCAGTTCACTACTATAATTGAGATTAAGTCACAATTAACCAACGTAAGAATGTTAACAAGTTTTTGGCGCCGTTGCCGGGAAATAATTTTTTGAAATTCAAATTAAAATCTTTTAGATTTCATTTTATATTATCTTTTAGAAAATTATACTCATAGATTAGGTAGTTATCTTTATATTTATTAGGAAATTATCATTACTATTATCTTTCTAGATTTTATTTGTTAGGTTGTTATTTATATTATCTTTTGTCTTTATCTTATTATATTTAATTGATTTATCCTTTCACTTTATCTTTTTAAATTTTCAACATTTGATCTTATTTCCTTTTTAACTTAAAATTCTCGGAAAAAAAATATACATATAGATAAAGCTATAGTTCATTTTTCTTATTAAATCATAGATTTATATTTTCAATTTATCTTTCTAATTTATCTTTTAGAATTTCATCATTTAACTTTTCTTAGTTTTATTTTCCTTATTGGTAAATAAATTTCGAAGAAAAAAATTAGACAAACATATTTTAGTTTTTATTTTATCTTCAATTTTCAGCATTAAATTTTAGTTTTTCTTTTTGATAAAATTTTCAAAAATAAATAAAATAAATAATTATATATTTCAGTTTTAATATAGATTTATATTTTTTTTTATCTTTTTAGATTTATTGTCCTATTATTATCTTTTAATTTTCAGCAAAAGTTGTCTCTTCCTATCTTAAATATTGAAATTCTTGAAAAATATATCTATAACCCTCCTATTGATTTTAAAAAAAAAATAATTTGTCCATTTTTAATAGTTTAATATTACCTCTTATTTCTTAAATTTTATTTTTCAAAAAATATTTCTACTTACTCGTTTTAAAAAAATTATAATCGAAATTTTTTTAGGCTAAATACTTTATTCTTTACATAAATTTTCTATTTAGTTATTATCTGGTATTGTCCAAAAGTACCACTTACTCATTCTTTAGAAAGAAATAATAAATATTTCTTTCTTTAGTATTGCACATAATTAAAAAAATGGTCGAAGACCCAACCATGGCCAAATTAGAAGTCTGTTGTGGCATAGATATAAATGAACCTATTCATTCATCGGACACACAAGAGCATCAAGTAAATCTTCCTAGCGAGATCATTAATACTCTCCATAACACTCAATTGACAGGATCCAACACTGAAGAACCGCATACCCACCTTATGCGATTCCAACAAATATGCACATTAATAAGAATACCCAGAATCAAAGATAGTCACATCAAGATGCTACTTTTCCCTTTTCATTAGGGGGAAGTGCACTTGAATGACTCAATTCTCAACCACACCATAGTCTAACCTCAAGGGAGCAAATCAAACACGAGTTCTTCAAATAATTCTTTCCAGAATAAAAAATCGAAGCTATCAAGGAAAGGATAGCTAGCTTCCGACAAATGGCATCTAAGTCTCTCTTTGATACATGGGAGAGGTATAAGGCTTTACTTAGAAGTTGTCCTTGCCACAGTTACTTTGATTACACCCAAATCTCCATGTTTATAAAAGGAACAATTGATGAATCTAGAAGAATGATAAACGCTTCAGCAGAAGGATATTATGTCAATGGAACCACGACCAAAGTAAAGAAAATTATAGAAGATGTATCAGCTAGTGAACAAGGCCCTAATTGCAATCGCACCTCTTTAAAGGATGTTCCCAAAGAAGACACCGAAGATGAATCCGTCAAACAAAAAACACAAATGAAAGCTATGGTGGAGGCTATGATGGAGAATGTAACCAAAAGCATAGTAAAACCATTTCAACCTTTGATACCGCCAAAACAACCAATTCTCTCATGTGAAAAGTGTGGAGATAACCACCATACCTCTTATTGTATGGAGGAAGTAGCCAAGGAAGCCAAATTCATGAGAGAATGCACTACAAAATTAGAAGAAGTTGTAATCAACCTTAGCACCACATCCTACTCCAGCCTCGAGAACACCATGGAGGTAATAAATTCGTTAAAAGATTAAGTAAAGGAGTTAGCGGTGCAAATAAAAGAAATCGCCAACAAGGTTAACTACAATGTCGTAACAACAAGATGTGGGTTAGCAACTAAAGAGCAAGTAAGAAAGGACATGGAGATAGACAACAAAGTAAAGGAAGACATACAAGAGGAGGATGTGATAGTTGAAAAAATAGCATAAAAGCCATCTTGGAGAATCCAAAGAAGCTAGGTGATCCCAGTAGTTTTACTATTCCTATATCAATTGGGAATTTATCAGTAGGAAAAGCATTCATTTATCTTGGATCTATCATCAACCTAATGCCATTAAATTGGAAAGGTAGCGATGAAACCAACATCCAAGACGATACAACTAGCGGACTGTTCCATTAAATTTTCTCTTCAAATAGTGGAGAACATGCCTATACGAGTTGGGAGGTTCACCGTACCAGTGGACTTTGTCATCATGGATATCAAAGAAGACGTCGATGTCCCTTTAATTCTTGGAAGATCATTCATGAATACCACTAATGTCATCATCAGTGTTGCGGAGGGCAAATGCACTTTACGAGTGGATGACGAGGAGATCACATTTGATGTGTGTGAAGCTATGAAGCACCCCAAGGATAAAAGAGCTTGCTTCAAGTTAGATATAATTGATGAAGTAATAGAAGAACAAACTCCACAAATTGTAACACCAAAACCATTAGAGCCTATTTTAACCAACACTGTGGAAGACCTCACACTAGAGCATAATGAAGAGTTGGGGGAATGCACCCAACACCTAGATTCCTCGAAGGAAGTGCTAAAAAATAAAATAAAAGATCTAGGAATCTTGATTAAAGAAAAACCTATCTTGGAATTAAAGCCCTTGCCTCCTCACCTTAAATATGTCTTTTTAGAGGGTGAGATGAGATACTAGCCATCATTAGTAGCATATTGTGCAAAGAAAAAGAAAAGAGACCAGTGGAGGTACTAAAGAAGCACAAGCAAGCCTTAGGATGGCAAATCTTCGACTCAAAAGAATAATCCCATCCATCTGCATGCCCAACATCAACCTTGAAGAGGACTTCAAACCAGTAGCACAACAACAAAGGAGACTTAACCCGGTGATGAAAGAGGAAGTTTGAAAAGAAGTACTAAAGCTTCTTGAAGCTAGAATGATATATGCCATTTCTGACAGTTCATAGGTAAGCCTCGTGCAAGTAGTCCCCAAAAAGGGTGGAATAAATGTGATAAAGAATGACAAGAATGAGCTATTTCCCACAAGGACCATGATCGGCTGGAAAATGTGTATTGGTTACTGCCTTCTCAATGAGGCAACAAGGAAAGACAACTCTCTCTTTCCTTCATGGATCAAATGCTTGAGAGGTTAGCTAGTCAAGACTTTTATTGCTTTCTGGATGGATACTCAGGGTATAATCAAATTCTTGTTAATCCAGAGGATCAAGAGAAAATAGCATTCACTTGTCCATTTGGAGTCTTTTTCCTATCGGAGAATTCCCTTTAGACTTTGCAATGCACCAGCCACATTCCAAAGATGTATGAATGCAATCTTTTCTAACATGGTAGAAAAATGCAAAGAGGTATTGCCATACCCTAATTTCTTCTGGGAACTATCATTCGCTGATGTTTTGATTCTCGCTAACCAAAAGATGTTTTTCGACACCAATTTCTGCACAAGGCGTGAGATCGTTCGGCGTTTTGGTCAAGAATGCGGAAAATACCCAAGGAAAGGGGCAAAAGGGTCATTTAAAGCAATTTTCTGGACCCTGGCTCTCCCAGGCTAGCCTCTGGCTCACCTGGGCCCCCAAATTGCTTAGGGCTGAAGGAACTAGCTCGCCAGGGCTAGCTGCAGCTCGCCTGGGCGAGCTAGTTTCTTCACGACTAAGCATCAGCTCGCTTGGGCGAGCTGCCATAGTCCCAAATTCCCTCATTTCCTATAAATAGGGGCGAGGGAGGCTGAGGAAAGGGTGGGAATTCATCATTGAGAGGTTTTTTGAGAGAAATAAGAGAAAAAAAAAAAGAAAGAAGAGGAAAACAAGGTCGAAGCACTGCCGAATCATGAGCGTGATCAATCCCTACACCGTTTCTCACTCCGTGTTCTTCGTTCGTCATTCGGTTAGTGTTTGTTCTTAGAGATTTGAACATGATCTATGCCCCCTTAGGGGTCCTCTTTGTTGTTGTTGTGCATATTCATCTCATTCTTCTATCATCGGTAATCTCTTTTCTTTTTGTAAAGTAAATTTTAACCGATCATTAGTGTCGTAAGTCATCTTTTAAAGAGATTGAAAGTTAATAAACAAAACCAAGATAAAACCAACTCATAACTAACTTCATTTCATCAAATATCACTTGAGATCGTTCCAAGGTCCAACGCCTTAACGATTCTCTCCATTTTTCGAAATTTAAAACATCGTTTCAAGGTCCAACGCCTTAAATGACTCTTTGTCCGCAACTAAAATGAACCTTTCAAAAGCATAAAACGAATTTAACACACAAATATTCTGACTCAAAGAACTACGTAGGTATGAATTCCTCATCACACCTAAGGATACGTAGGAGCAAGGGCACCCCCTTGTCGACCCCAAAAAAATAAAGAAACATACAAAGGGAAAATACATAATTTTGAAGTCATGTTTTGCACACTTGATTAAAGGCTGTCGTCCCTTGTGATAGGCGTGTGAGGTGCTAATACCTTCCCTATGCATAAACAACTCTCGAACCCTTCTTTTCAATATTCGTAGACCTCTTTTTGGTTTTTCTAGCGTTTTCCTCGAATAAACGTTGGTGGTGACTCCCACACGTGTTCCTTTTTGGAATACGCTCCTTTGGCTTTTCACTTCGCCTTCCTGCTGAAGGGTAGGTGGCGACAGGTATTTATGGATGATTTCTCAGTATTGGGAGGTTCGTTCACGTCATGCCTCAACAACTTGGAAAGATTGCTAGAAAGATGCATTGAAAAGAACCTTGTGTTTAATTGGCAAAAATCGCACTTCATGGTAACCGAAGGTATAGTGCTCAGGCATAAAATTTCAGCAAGAGGTATTGGATCAAGCCAAGATAGAAGTAATTGAAAAGCTTCCACCACCCCAAAACGTGAATGGAGTAAGAAGCTTTTTGGCACACGCTAGTTTTTGTTGAAGGTTCATACAATATTTCTCTAAGATTGCCAAACCCCTCAATAATTTACTTGTTAAAGAGAAACTGTTCCACTTCAATGAAGAATGCCTTCAAGCTTTCGACCTCTTGAAAAAAAAGCTAGTAACTATTCCAGTTATAATGGCTCCAAATTGGGGGCAAGAATTCAAATTAATGTGTGATGCTAGTGACTATGTGGTAGGAGAAGTATTGGGAAAAAAGAGGAATGGAAGATTTCATGCTATCTACTATGCCAACAAGGTGCTAAATGGAGCCTAAATCAACTACACAACAACGGAGAAGGAGAAGCTAGCAGTGGTTTATGCCCTTGAAAAGTTTCAATCATATCTTGTAGGATCAAAGATAATTGTGCACACTGACCATTCAACTATAAAATATCTACTCGCCAAAGCAGATTCCAAGCCAATATTAATTAGATGGGTCCTTCTACTACAAGAGTTCGATCTAGAGATCTGAGACAAAAATGGGTGTGACAACCTAGTAGTCGATCATCTATCGAGAATGATCAATGAAGAAGTCACCAAGAAAGAAAATAAGATCAAAGAAGAGTTCCCTAACAAGACACTTATGGCAGTAAACATCAAGGACGTGGACTACCCTTGGTCCGTTGACATGGAAAACTTTAAGGCCATGAGATAACCACCAAAAGGTATGAAATTTCATGACAAAAAAAGGTTCTTCTGAGAAGCCACCAGGTATGTTTGGGATGACCCTATTCTTTTTTGTATTGGTGTTGACAATTTGTTAAATCAGCGTGTAACAAACGGAGAACAAGCTAGCATACTTTGGCATTGCCAAAACTTACCATATAGAGGCCACTTCAACGAAGAAAGAACATTTGTAAAGATCCTTCAAGACATATTCTATTGGCCTACACTCTTCAAAGATGCTCATAACCATGCACAATCATGCGACAACTATCAATGAACTGGCAACATATCTAGACAACATGAAATGCCATTATAGATCATGCAAGAGGTAGAAGTCTTTGATTGTTAAGGAATTGATTTTGTTGATCCCTTACCATCCTCATGTGGCAATGAAAATATCTTGGTAGCGGTGCACTATGACTCCAAGTGGGTGGCAGTAATTGCTAGTCCTACCAATGATGAAAAGATGGTGATTAAGTTCTTAAAGAGAAACATTTTTGCTAGGTTTGGAGTGCCTAGACTCTTGATTAGTGACAGAGGTACACACTTTTGTAATGCTCAACTCTCAAAGGTTCTCCGACATAATGTAGCATCACCCTATCATCCGCAAACAAATGGACAAGTTGATGTTTGAAATAGGGAGATCAAGAGGATACTAGAAAAGAACGTAGCTACTTCAAAAAAGGACTGGGCTACAAAGCTTGATGATTGCCTATAGGCATATAGAGCAGCCTTCAAAACACCCATTGGGCTCTCCCCGTTTCAAATGGTGTATGGAAAAGCATGCCACCTACCAATGGAATTAGAAATAAAAGCTCATTGGGCCATGAAGTTCCTCAACTTTGACTCTACAACATCCAAAGAGAAAAGGAAGGTATAACTACAGGAACTTGAAGAAATGCACCTCAACGCATATGAATCATCCAAGCTGTACAAAGAAAGAACCAAGAGGTACCATGAAACAAAGATCATCCATAGAGAATACAAGCCCGGACAACAAGTATTGCTCTACAACTCGAGATTAAAATTGTTTCCCTCAAAATTAAAATCGAGATGGAGTGGTCCCTTTACTGTCAAGACGTTAATCCTTATGGAGCTATAGAGATGGAGGACCAATCCAAAGACCGCAACTAGTTGGTTAATAGCCAAAGACTAAAGATCTACCTTGGTGAAGAAGTCCCACAACACACCATAGCCATCAAGCTCGAAGATCCTTAGAGCAACACCAAATGTTAAGCTAGTGATGTTAAATAAGTGTTTACTAGGGGGCAACCCAGCTTTCTAACTTTTACTTTTTACATTACATTCATTTAGGATAGTTTTAACTTTAAGTTTGGAGTTCAAAAAAAAAATTATCACTCATTAGCATAGCACTAACTTGCATTTTTGAGTTTTGTTCATCTTGTGTAGCCTTATTAACAACTAGCTTGTTTAGAGGACCATGTACTCGACGTCTAGGGAGGTGGCAAGGTTGCAATGAATAAGAGGAGATGTTGACGGTTCTTCAGCCCTAAGTGAAGCCTTCTTTACCCCTCTCTTTTACTTTTTGTTAATTTTGCTTTATTAGATTAGTTGTTTAGTATATGTATGGTAGTTTAGGAATATGTTCACCATTAGAAGATAAGGAAACACAAGTGATTAAGAAGCATCACCATTTTCTTGCAAACCCACCATAAAATAAAACAAAATTTTGGTGCTTAAATCATTCTTTGTGTTGTTGAACTAAAATGCTAAAAGTGAAAACCATTGATTTTGCTTGATTGAGATGTGTAATGAGTTTGCCATGAAAAATTGGAAGCAAATAAAGCAACTTGTAGACCTAGCCCGGTGAGTGAGTGTTCCTCATAATGATACAAATATATATTGAGAGAAATTCTTATTTCACTGACAATAGACTTTGACTAGATCTCTTGTAGATTGATTGCAATTGTATGCATTGAAATGATCAAGGCCATGTTTGCATGTTTAGCCAAGAGCCAAAAAGCCTACTCTACATTGTTTATCCCATACACCTTACTTTGAGCTTAATTGATGTATTCTTTTCTAATTTCCTAACCTTGAAATTTATATGTTTATATATATGTTATTACCCTTAACTTAAAGGATAGAAGAACATAGGTCTAAGAATTAGGAAAAGTTTTAAGTTTGGAGTGACAATGCACCACTCAAAGGGAACAAAATAAAGGGTAGCAATAAGCTATCATGTGAACAAAGGTTGAAAGTATTATCCTCATTCTCTCTTGTAAAGTATTTAAAAAGGAAAAATCTGAAAAATCTCTTGTAAAGTATTGAAAAAGGAAAAATCTGAAAAATAGAAAAATAAAGAAAAACAAGAGAGAAGCAAAGTAAAGAAAAAATAAAAATTGAGGACAAAGCAAAGTATGTATGGAATTGAAAATTTGGGGTACCAAGGATTGGTAGGTAGTGAATGAAATGAAATGAATAAACTAATGTTTTCCTTCCTCTAAGTTACTTTGAAATATCTAGAAAAACCAATACTCCTTGTTAGCCAAGCCCCGTTACAAGCCAATAAAGTCCTTAGTGATCTTTGCATGCCTTTGATGTATTGATTAACTTGAGATGAAAGTCAAAGTTGAACTGTGGAATTCTAAGATGTGAATTGAGTGAAACACTTACCCAAGCTAAATCATGAGCTTAAGTGCGAAACACTTTATGAGAGAACAGGTTGCTATGTGATTAGATTTGTAATTCCACTCTTGTTGCTTGTTTTGAACTTTGCAAATGATTTAGTTGAGCTAAAATGTTGAATGTGGGCTCTATACTTAGACGATTGAAGCACATAATCAAATAAATCATTGAAGAAAAAAGGGGAATGCAAGAGAAGCGTGTTTGTAACTTACATTGTGAATCTTTGTTCTTATTTTTAGTCTAGTTTTATTTTAAAATTTTATTGGTCAGTTTGTTTTTAGTTCATTCTTGCTTGAGGACAAGCAAGGTTCTAAGTTTGGAGGTGGATAAACATCATATTTACCATATTTTCATATCCAATTTGAGATGTTTATTTGATACTTTAGTATACTTTAGGTCTTGTTTTGAATCAAATTCATTATGTTTTCAATTTTTAATATATTTTAGATAAGAATTATGATTTTAAAAGTTTTTAATATGATTTTGTGAGTTTTTATAGAGAAATAGGGTAATTTTACAAGGTAGCCTCGCTCAAGCGGGTATAGGTCGTTCAAGCCAGCACAAATAGAGGAGAAGATGAAATTCTTCAAAAGACGTCTCGCTTAAGCGAAACTAATCTTTCTTAAGTGAGCAAATGACTGAAAGCAACATACTTACAGTGACCACCTCGCTTAAGCGAGGAACACATTAGACAATGCAACTAGAAACTGAATTAATTCAAAACAGAGATAATTATGGAGATATAACTCGAAGGTAAATGAAGAAAATCACTTGGAAGATAATTGCAAGAATTAAAATACATTATATTGGCCAAAGAGATAATTTCCTTATACAAATTACATTATTTTGTAAATTAAGGAAATTATTTGCTTCTATTAAACACATCTATGATTCTATAAATATAGAGGCGCATAATAGTGATAACGACTATTAAATCGATTCAAAGCAAATAAAACTAGGAATTTCTGTAGTACAAGATTAGCCTAGGTCGACTCAGAGATACTACTCAATTTGGTTCTTACTTTAATTCACTTATAAACAATAAGGGGAGTTTCAACGAAGAGTTTGTAGGCACACTGGAAACAAATGCAAAAACACATAACACAAATGTGAAATCTAAACTGAAATAGAGTTCAGTTGTAGAACACAAACAGAATTGCACAAACAGGTTGTAAAACAGATTCGAAATCGTCAATCCAATTCACCAAACCAATGCAAACGAATTATCATAGTTCTGCAGAGAATGATCATGTTGTGAGAGTTCAATCAATGTCATTAGAGTTATTTCAATGAAATTAATCCCTAAATTCATTGAGATCGCAAATTAGGTAGGAATATCATCCAAACAACTTTTGGTTAAATTTTGAAATTAGGAAATGAATCCATAACCTAAGTCATTTTCAATCCCAAGCCTATTCATAATCATGAAAATCGAAAATAGGATTGAAGAAAAAGATGAACATTCACACAAATTAGAAATACTAAACCAGAACTCAAATTCAGTCTTACTTGGAGTGGATCCTTGGATTAATTAAATGTTTAGCCTTCTATGATCATCATCAATGGAAGATCCACGAAATTTTTCCAAGAAAAATGAAGAACAAAAGTGAAAAGAGGAAGAAGAATGAAGAACAACTGAGAGAAGAGAGAAAAGAGTTTGATCCTAAAGCTTGGACAACAAGTAACTAAATCTATTTTTGGTACAAAATGATGTAACTAAATAACTTCCACTAATATATACAATTACTACTTGGAAGGAAGGTATGGGCCTTGATTAGGCCCATCTAATTTGCCTAATTAAACTAATTACACAAAGCAAAGCCCAAATTCGCAGCCCAATTATTCAAGTGCAAAGATTCTGACTTCCAATCCCAATTTAACCCTAGAAATGTCAGAATTGGCATAAGCTTGTTTCTGACAAAATTGAAGATCTTTTTCTTAACTTTCCAGGGAGTACTCGCATGCTCCATTTGGAGTTCTTTAGTGTCCTATAGGCCCTGCAAAAGGAAGATAGGTTAAGTAAGCACAAAAATCCAAAAATAAGCCACAATTATCAATTAAGCTTAATCATTTGCTTAAGACCAAAACTGAGTTAAGGTGGGAAAATAGGATTCAAAGAGAGGTCAAATAAGCTAAGAAGAATATAAAAATACTAAACTACAAATGCTCAATCAAGCAGCAAAAAAACACCTCTACACACTACCCTTAACTGAAAAACCCTATTCTCTTCTCTCTTATTATATTTCATGAGTGGCCAATTTCTTTCTTAGCTAGGAGAGGAAAGGATTGAACCCTATTTGATGTAATTTTCTCACATTATTATATTTTTTGAGTTCATTATTCGCCTTCTACACTTAATTCTTGTGAGCCTAAATACCTCATAGATGATTCCAGGAATTGACGTACACTTTGGCAAGTCTCGTTGAAACCCAAACTGAATTGAGTACTTAATTGAGGTTGTCTCTAGGGATATAATAATCTTGGTTAAGCCTCGCTAATTTCCAAATGATAATGTTGATTGCTTGTGTTGGTTTGCCAATGGATGGGGAATCAAGACAAGTGATTTAAGGTCTATCACTTAAGGGATTAAGGATAAAATATATTAGTGAATTAGGGAGGAATGATATAACAATGTAGAAGTGTGAGAAATTTCAGCAAATAAGGGGATTTCAAGTAAAATCTTAGCATCTCAATGTTATTGTTTCCATATACAATTATTATCGCATCAACAAGTAGGTTCTTACTTTTTCTTTTAATTTATGTTAATAAATATTCAGCATATTGATCTCTCTAGAAAAATATATCTTTTATTTTTTATTTTATTACTTTTAGTTTTAGGTATTTTAAAATATAAAAACACACAAATATCTTTATTCAAAAGTTTTTAATTTGAATATCCATCCTGTGAATGTATGTATATAGGTTTTCGATGATGCCAAAGTATAAGCAAACAAGATTGCTTCAAGAAACATTCAAGGTTAAGCAAAAAAACATTGCTTCAACATTAATTCAAGGTCAAGCAAATAGGATCAAGAAAAAGACAAGGCCTTAGTTTATTTGTTAAAAGAATCTGAGATTATTGATCAGTTTTGGCCTCAAACAATTATTTTCAACAGCTCAAGGCACTAGTAATTGATTACTGAGTATTGTAATCGATTACCAGAGAAAATTGCAAATGGGCTTTTCAAAAAGGGTTTTGAAATTTGAATTTTAAATCTTGTAATTGATTACCAGTAACGACACTTTAGAAAATACTTTGAAAAGTCATGACCCTTCAAAATATAATTGTGTAATCGATTACCAGTGAGAAAATTTCAGAAAAACTTTTTGAAAAGACACAATGGGCCTATATATATGTGTGTCTGACTTCGAAAAGTAAGAGAGAGATGATTCAAAGAACTTAATTGTCAAATTCTCTCTAAACAACTATTGGCCAAACACATGCAAATCTATTGAGAATTCTTCTAGGAACTTCAATTTGTATCATCTACTCTAAAGGAAAGAAATCTTCATGTTCATCTCATAAAATCAGTTGTAATCAAGAGACTGTTTATCTCTTGGATTGTGAGAATATTGAACACAAGGGTGACAGATCCCAAGGTGTGTTCAAAGACCGTAAAGGATTTACAAAGATAGTGGAAAATCTCAAGTGAGGTCCTTAAGGACTGGACATAGGCATGGGAAGTGGCCAAACCAATATTAATTGAGTTTGTATTTATCTCTTCCCTTATCTCAGTTATTTTATTGCAGTTTACTTTGTCTTGTGCAGTTAAAAGAACATTATTAAATTGATTTCTTCTTCTTTTTCTTCTTCTGCATTTTGAGTCTATCATATATCATTTAAAAGGGGGTTAAAATTTGTTAGTGGGAAAATTTTGAAACTTAATTCACCCCCCCTCTCTCTTAAGTTATTGAGGTGACTTGTCCAACAAGTGGTATCAGAGCAGGATTCTTGTCTAAAGTTTAAAAACTTCAAGAATAATTATGGCCTCATCTAACTTTCCATTTCCTGAGGGAAATTCATTAATAGGCCTCTTATTTTCAATGGTGAAGGTTATCACTATTGGAAAACCCGTATGCAGATCTTTATAGAAGCCATAAATTTAAATATATGGGAAGCCATTCAAATTGGTCCCTTCATTTCTACAATGGTAGTGAGAAATGCAACTATAGAAAAACCTTGAGAACAATGGGATAAAGATGAAAGAAGAAGGGTTCAATATAATTTAAAAGCCGGGAATATAATTACTTTTGCATTAGGCATGGATGCGTATTTTAGAGTTTCAAACTGTAAAAATGCAAAAGAAATATGGGATACAATAACACATGAAGGCACAATTAATATCAAAAGATCTAGAATAAACACTCTCACACATGAATATGAACTTTTTAGAATGAATCAAAATGAGACCATACAAGATATGCAAAAGAGATTTACACATATAGTAAATCATCTTGCATCATTAGGAAAAATATTTCCTAATGAAGATCTCATTAACAAAGTGTTGAGATGTTTAAGCAAGCAATGGCAACCAAAAGTAACTGCAATTGCAGAATCAAAAGATCTAACCAACATGTCTCTTGCCACTCTCTTTGGGAAACTTCAAGAATATGAAATGGAACTTATGAGACTCCATCAACATGAAGAAAATGAAAAAAATAAGAAAGGAATTGCACTCAAAGCCTCATCTTCTTCATTCATCAGGAAAATGACAAAGAAGATTCGAATGAAAAGAATTTACAAGAAGATGATGATTTCAGTCTCTTTGTAAAGAGATTTAATAAATTCCCGAGGAACAAAGGAAATCAAATTCGAAGATCGAACTTCAATCCAAAGAAGAAAGGAGAAGATTCCTCCTTAGTTCTAAAATCCTATGAATGCGATCAACTTGGGCACCTGAGAGTTGATTGTCCTATCTTTAAAAGAAGAATGGAAAAATCCAACAAGTAAACTTTCAAAGATAATAAAGAAAAGAAAGCATATATCACTTGGGAAAATAATGACATGGATTCATCAAGTGATTCAGAAAACGAAATCATAAATCTAAGCCTCATGGCCAAAGACTATGAAAGCGAAGAAGGTAACATCTTCTAACTATGATTTATTTATTTCTTTTGATGAACTCCAAGATGCATTCAATGATTTGCATAAAGAATCTATCAAACTTGCCAAATTAGTTTCATATTCTAAGAAAACCATTTCAAGTTTAGAAAAGGAAATTTTGAAATTAAATGTAGAGTTAGAAAATCTTAAATCTGAAGTTAAAACATCAAAATCAATATATAAAAACCAATCTTCTACAAAATGCTTAATACAAGAAAACACTAAAGCATGTCATTCATGTGAATGTTGTGATAAATTAAAAGAAGAAATTGTAGATTTAAAATTTGCTCTTGCCAAATTTACTCTTGGTAAAAATAATTTAGATATTATATTGGGCAAACAAAGATGTGTTTTTGATAAAGCTGGATTAGGATATAATCCTGAAAATCAACAAAAGATGTATAAAAATTTCTTTGCCTCCACTTAAAAGACTAGTTCTACCTTCTTAACATGCTTTTACTGTGGTAAGAAAGGCATCAACATGTTATATTAAAAAGAATGGTAGTAGCATTGGAAAAATGGTATGGGTTCCAAAAGGATCCTTAGTCAAAACTAACATTCAAGGACCCAAGAAAATTTGGGTACCAAAATCAAAATATGATTCTATGAATGAAGGACTCCTTCAAGCAAAGTTGGTACATTGATAGCGGTTCCTCCAAACACATGATGGGAGATGCATCAAAGCTTATCCATTTTTCTCCCAAAAATAATGGACATGTGACCTATGGAGACAACAACAAAGGTAAATTCTTGGAGTTGGAAAAATAGATACTTTAGAAGATACTCATATTCATGATTGGTACTCGACACGGTATGGTATGCTCTGCTCTATTAATTCATTATAAGTTGTTGAATGTTTTTCTTCTCTTTGCTCATGATTTGTTTTTTATGTTGACAAAGGGGGAGAGATAGATAAGATAGTAAGGGGAATTATCTATTTTTTTAACAAGTTATATATATATATATATGAAATCTTCAGCTTTTTCATATAAGAAATCATTGTAAAATCAAGGGGGACAATGTGAATCATGCAGGTTTTGATGATGCCAAAAGTATTTACTTGATGAAAGCACACAAATAGATAAGATGATGGTTGTCATCATCAAAAAGGGGGAGAATGTAAATATATTTATATAGGTTTTTGATTATGCCAAAGTATAAGCAAACAAGATTGCTTCAAGAAACATTCAAGGTTAAGCAACCAAAAATTGCTTCAAGATTAATTCAAGGTAAACTAAAACAAGATCAAGAAAAAGATAAGGCCTTAGTTTATTTGTTAAAAGAATCTCACACTGGTTGATCAGTTTTGGCCTCAAACAATTATTTTCAACATTTCAAGGCACTGGTAATCGATTACCAAGTATTGTAATCGATTACCAGAGACAAATTGCAAATGGGCTTTTCAAAAAGGGTTTTGAAATTTGAATTTTAAATCTTGTAATCGATTACCAAATGTCTGTAATCAATTACCAGTAATTACACTTCAGAAAATACTTTGAAAAGTGATGACCGTTCAAAATATAATTGTGTAATCAATTACCATAATCCTGTAATTGATTACTAGTGAGAAAATTTCAAAAAAACTTTTTGAAAAGACACATATCTTCAAACTATTTTGAAAAGGCACAATGGACCTATATATATATGTGTCTGACTTTGAAAAATAATCTATTAATAATTCTTCTAGGAACTTCAATTTGTATCATCTACTCTAAAGGAGAGAAATCTTCCTGTTCATCTCATAAACTCAATTGTAATAAAGAGACTGTTTATCTCTTGGCTTGTGAGAATATTGAACACAAGGGAGAGGGATCCTAAGGTGTGTTCAAAGACCGTAAAGGATTTACAGAGTGGAAAATCTCAAGTGGGTTGCTTGAGGATTGGACGTAGGCACTGGAAGTGGCCGAACCAATATAAATTGAGTTTGCATTTCTCTATTCCCTTATCTCAGTTATTTTATTGCAGTTTACTTTGTCTTGCACAGTTAAAATAACATTTTTAAATTGATTGCTTCTTCTTCTTCTGCATTTTAAGCCTATCATATATCATTTAAAAGGGGATTAAAATTTGTTAGTGGAAAAATTTTGAAATTTAATTCACCCCCCTCTTAAGTTAATGAGGCCACTTGTCCAACACATCCTTGCACTATTCCCTTGGAAGACAACCTACGCTTTAGTTAGTACTACAATTGGGATTCAATTACACTTGGCCAACATAAATCCTAGCATAATTAAAACGTTAACAAATAATCAAAATAATAAAAAGTCAACAATAATTTTCTATTATAAGAGTATAAAATATATTAAAACTAAATTACGTAAGAGATAAAATAATTTAAATTAGGTAAAAGATAAAATAATTTAAACTAAGTAAAATTAGGTACGAAATGAGAGGCAAATTACTTTAAAAATTCCCTCACAATTTTCTGTCAACACCACCATTGGGGAACTACTATTTGCAGTGCCTAAATTGCTATTGCCATGGTCAGCCATAGCAATTTGACCATCTTCTTTTTATCCTACACCCAATCCTTCTCCCTTCCTTTCTCATTTTCCCCTTTCTCTTTTATAACACACACAACCCTTGTTCCTTCCTTTCTCATTTCTCCATCACTTCTTCACCTCTTCTCTTCTCTCTCATCTCCCTCAGACCACCCAACCTATTAACTTTTTTTTACTCAATGGAATTATGTTTCTATATTTTTTTAATTTTCCAGAACACAATAAAATCATGATTTTTTTGTGTGTCAAATTTAATACACAACTGAATAATGATTTCATTGTCGTCTGAATTCGAAACACACAACGAAGTCATTGTTTTTTGTGTCAAAATTCAATACACAACAAAATCATGATTCGCTAAAACTATTTTTCTATCATCAGACGACACAGTCTGAACGTGTGTTTTACAAATTTGTTTGTGAAAAAGTTTTGATTTTGAAAAAATTTTATTAAATTTCTCTAACACACCATTCATCCCCTCCCCCTTATCTAGTGTGATCTTTGATATTTCAAGCAATACAAAAAAGCATGAATCCAAGGGAAAAGAAAAATTAAAATTAAAAAAATACTAATAAAGAAAAATAGATTTTGAGTTGATATATGCTTAATTTTCTTCTAGAAGTAGATCATATATATAATATTACACATAAAATTAATAATAAATATTTTTGTTAAACTTATTATTTATTAAAAGTTAGATATTTAAATAGTTATGTAAAAAACTTTAGGCCCCCCTTTAATACACTTTTGGATTCGTCCCTAACTATGATTAAAGAAGACATAGGGAAGTCATAACATTAATTGAGTTTTCTCCAGCGCAGTTAATTACCAATTGTTTGTGTTATAATCGCGGGTAGTTACCTATTTTTTTAAAACCATGGTTAACTTTTTTTAATCTTTGTGCAGTTTTTTGTGTTATTCCCAAAATCACTAATTTACAAATTTTTAGAATTGCCTTTACCTTTTTTTTCTTAACAAGCTTATACCTATATTTTCCTTAACCCCTTTAGCTTTCACTTTTTCCCATTTTCTGTTTTGTAGTAAGAGAATTGGTTCCAGACAAACTCTTTTTAGGTTATTTCTTCACTTCTTTTATTTTAATTTCAATATAATTGTTCACTTTTATATGTAATTGTTCATGCATATCTTCATAAAAAAAACAAGAACCCTAACAACCTTATTAGGTTCACCCACACCCACTCTAGGGTTCTTCCTTTTCAAACTCTATTAGCTTGACCCTCTCACTCCATACTCAACATTCTTCAAAGCCCCCAAAAGAGTCTCATAAATTATGGTGCCCATGGGCATTAAACTTGCCCTCGAAAATGGCCATCATTGTCCTTGAGCTTCTTCTCCTTCTGCAAGTCCCTACAATGGTTGATGGTAGGAGAAATCTCCTTGGTTCATGCCCTTCATGTGTGAAATCATAGTGCATTGGAGGTGATTGGTTAAGCTACGAAAGGGGGCGGGGAGTGGATTGGTCATAAGGCTTAGGCATTTGTGGATGGAAGGGAGAATATCATTGTGAAGGCTAGGGCTTCCATAGCCCTTCTGATGCAATCCTACCCCCCAAGGGTATTGGATAGAAGAGTCCAAGAGGATTGGGCTAGAGCGACTAAAGAAGGTCCTAGGGTTCTCATGAACCTTAGGGTAGATTTTTGAGCCCATGGGCCAATGTTGAGTCTACTATTCTTTGTAAATATTAGAATAGGTTTTCCTTTGTTTGGGCCTTGTATTTTGATCATTCTAGTAGTATAGGGTTTTAGCCTTGTATTTTAGGACATTTTGAGTAGTCTTTGTAGTAGGGACCTTTTTGTATTTTCATGTATTTTTGCATGGGGTTAGCTTAGCTATTAGAGGGGTATGTGTAGCTAAGCTCTAGCTTATCTTCTCAAGGAGGTGAGCTTAGCTATTAGAGGGGTGTGTGTAGTTAAGCTCTAGCTTCTCAAGGAGGCGAGCTTAGCTATTAGAGGGGTGTGGGTAGCTAAGCTCTAGCTTCTCAAGGAAGTTTCTCAAGGAAGCTTCTCAAGGAAGCTTTCATTTAGTTAGTGACCTAGGCTATAAATAGTGCAACACTTGTCATAACTTTGATGAATGTGAAACTTGTGAGACACTTCAAATTCAACTTTTCTTCCTCTTTTTCTCCTTCAATTTCGTGCCCCCCCCCCCCCCTCTCTCTCTCTCTCATTCTTTTCCTTCATTGAAGCTTCCTCTCTAAGCTTCTTATCCAAGACACTCTCTTAATGGTGAAGCTCCTCCTTCTATGGCTTATTCCCTAGTGGATGGCGCCTCCTCTCACCTCTTTTTCTTTATCTTCCCCTATATCTCCATGGTTGAAAATCACCGTTGAAGGACGTCATTGAAGCTCAAAGATCCAGTCTCTATAGAAGTTTATCAAGCAAGCTTCCATTAAGTGGTAATAAGAGCACAAAAGCTTTAAGTAGGTGCTCCTTAAACCTCCATTAATTTTCAGCTTTACCTTCTCCATTGTTGTTTCTTCATTTTTCCCCATGTATCTCCTCACATGTCTTGTGCTAAATGTTGTTAACATGATTCTTTAGAATTTCCACCGATTAAACTTTCTATAGAAGCTAGATTTGATTTTCTATGGTTCAAATTTCTTGTTATTGTTATTGAACCATGAATTGTGTTGAGTTTAGGTTCCTTTGAGTTTTGTTTTTGATTTTTTGTGTGCCTAAAACCTAAACCATAAAATTCTTACGAAAACATTAAAGTAGAAGAAAACCTCAAAAATCTAGAGTGACTTTGATGCAAGCTCCATTGGAGCTTGTAGGCCTAGGATCTTCTTCATCAATGGATTCCTTTGCTTCTTGGAAGATGAATGGCAGCGGAATGGAGAAAGGGAAAGAGAGAGGAGACGCCACTTCAAGGAGAAGATGAGTCTAGAAGAAGCTCACCACCATAGGAGGCCATGGATAAGAGCTTGGAGGAAGAATGAGATGAATGAAGGGAGAGGGAGAGAAGAGCACGAAATTTTGTGCTCTAAATGAGCTTTGAAATCTGAAGTTTAATATTCAAATCATCAAAGTTGAAAAAAATGCACACGCATGACCTCTATTTATAGCCTAAGTGTCACAAAAAATTGGAGGGAAATTCAAATTTCACTTGAATTTGAAATTGAATTTGTGGAGCCAAACTTTGGAGCCAAAATTTCACTAATTATGATTAGTGAATTTTAGTTATGGTTCAGCCCACTAATCCAAGATCAATTCCAAGATTCTCCACTAAGTGTGCTTAGGTGTCATGAGGCATGAAAAGCATGAAGGACATGCACAAAGTGTGACTATATGATGTGGCAATGAGGTGTAGTAAGCAAATGCTCACCTCCCCCTCTAAAATTTAATTGGATTGGGCTTCTACCAATTCAATTAAATTTATTTCCAATCACACACATCAAATATCCACTTAGTGCATGTAAAATTACAAAACTACCCCTAATACAAAAACTAGTCTAGGTGCCCTAAAATACAAGAGCTGAAAAATCCTATATTTCTAGGGTACCCTACCTACATTATGGAGCCCTAAATACAAGGCCCAAAAAAAATGAAACCTTAATCTAATATTTACAAAGATAAGTGGGCTCGTACTTAGCCCATGGGCCCGAAATCTACCCTAAGGCTCATAAGAACCCTAGGGCCTTCTCTTGCATCTCTGGCCCAATCTACTTGGAGTTTTTCTATCCAATGCCCTTGCGGAGTAGGATTGCATCATTCCCTCCCCCTTGAAAAGGATTTGACCTCAAATCCTGAGGTTCTTGATACTCTGGGCTTTTTTCCTCAACACCTGTAAAAAGAACAAAAACATATGTATTAGTGGTGTTTAGTATGTTGAAGTAAGGTAAGGTCTGAAAACTCATTTCTTGGGAATCTTCCCATGAAGGAACATGGTTCCTCACCAACTCAATGAGTGGTGCTACAAGTATAGAAAAATATGGGGCAAACCTTTTGTAAAAGTTTGTTAAGTCTTGGAAGCCCCAAATTTTCTTACACTTGGTGGAGTGGGCCACTCAGGAATGACCTTTATTCTCTTAGGGTTCATGGGAACCCCTTGATCACAATTTAAAAAATTAAGAAAAGTAAAGCAATAGAACATACCTTTTTCTGTATTTTCATGTTGATTATTCCTACCAAAAAGTATGACAAACCTAAGGTGTCCCATATGAGTGCCTAAGTTTGTATTGAAACTAAAAATAAGAACAAACCTACCTAATGAGTCCCTATGTACACAAATCATGAAGATGTTGGGTGCACGAGTGATTTTACAAAAGAGTGTTGCACCACCCAAAACATTCATCACACCACCTATTTTAGGGATTTGGTGCCTAATAATACCTATTTTTGGCACCAACAAAGCACAAGGATTTAATCTCTTGCGAACCAAACCCTCATCCAACAACTCCTTTACTTGATGATTAAACTCAAGCCTAAGAGATGTGGCAATGCTAACAAGTGTCTTTTTACAAAGGAGAAAATGTGGAGGTTGTCTAAGAAGGGAAATTTCTTTAATATTTGTCTTTATTTCAAAATGTCTTTCCTTCTTAGATAACCTCTTGGAGGAGACACTTACCTCCTTACACTCCTCCTTAACCATTAAAGGTTGTCCTTCTTCTTGGGGGTAGATCTCTTCACTAGATTCTTCCCCTTTTGCTTCTTCATTTTACTAGAGGAAGGTGAAGTAGTAGCCTCATCTTGGCTACTATAAATGTCTTGGCCCCTCATAATCATGGTTTTCTTGGTGGGGCATTGAGAAGTAATGTGTCCTCTTCTAAGACATTTTAAAGCACTTCATGGAGCTAGTCTTCTCTTGCATACTAGCCTTAAGGGGTTGCTTTTCTATTGTCTTCCCTTATCATCTTTGGGCTTAGAAGGTCTCACCCCTAAGATTCCTTGACCATGGTCTTTCTTTTGATAAGAGTGAGAGCCATAAGATTTTGAAGTAGACTTCCTTTTAAGTTGTTGCTCTACCCTTATTTCCCAATCTATATTAGCCTTTACATTGTCCTTCCCATGGAAGTATGGGAGTTTAATGTTAACCTCTTGAGGCTTTCTTTCATTTTCTCTCCTATGGGAGTGAGGTCTAAGATGTGACCTATGCCTTCCTTCATAATAGTCACGAAGTTCTTCACTTAGGCTCTTGCAAGAGTTATGACTACTATAGGAGACATGTTTTTCTCTTTTCATTTCTTTCATTATTTTTCTTCTTTCTTCCTCTCTTATTTTCTTTCTTTCATCTTGACTTATTTCTTCCACTCTTTTTTTACCTTTTTCTTTTCTCTCTTGTTTTTCTTTCCACAACTTAAGGGATCTCAACTCATCTAATATCTTATACAAGGGGTCCTTAGGAGTAGAACCCTCACCATTAACACTAGATGAAGAATAAAGACTCATGTTGGTTCCTAAGTTATGGTTCTTTCTTGTTGGGGGTTTGAAAACAAAAGGTAAAATAAACTATGGTTGAAACTAGCCAAAATAAACACTAAAAGAGGTGTGAAGATAAGGTAAAAACTAATTAGTAAAAGGCAAGCTATCTAGGCAGTTTGACAATGGAGGGTAAAGGAAATAAGCTATGAAAATAAGCAAGAAATTAAAGTGCAAGAAATGCAAACTAGGCGGATCCTAAGAGTGTTTGGATGACCTCATTTAAGGTTCCCAACAAAACACTCACTATCCTAAGGGGAAATTGCCTAAAATTATTACACACAAATGGAAGTAGGGTGACCTAGCGGAGGCTCCCAACTTACTTCCAATGAAAGGCCTTTTTGTTACAAAATTTGAAAGCAAAGCAAATTGCCAATTACAAAATTACAAAGAAAAAAGTCCTCAATTGTGGTGGCTATTCTCTCTTTAGTGTTTCACTCAATTTGGAGTGCTTCTTAGTCCAATAGCTCTTAAGGTGGTTGGCCCCTTGCTTCTTGACTCAAATTCTTCAAGATATGGCACCAATCCTCCTTTCCAATTCCCTATATGGCAACTCACAAGCAAGGAAACAAAGAGACAAGCAATAACCAAAGACAAAAAAAAATGAAATGAAAGCTAAACCAATAGAGTTTTAACAAGACAAATTTCCAAGGATTATTCAACAATTAAAGCAATGAAAAGCACAAAAAGCAAGCTAGGACTCAAAGAGAAACCTAGAATGGCTCTAGAGTAGAGTAGAAAAACTCTAAAAAAAAAGACTCAAGAAACCTCTAGTTTTGGCACTTGTTTTCACAATAATGTTCAATTGAAATTTCAGAACTAGGATTGGTATAAAATATGCACCAATTATAGAACAAATTTTGAGCCAAAACAACAAGCACACTTTCCTTTCACTTTTCTTTTTTTTTTCCTGGACACTGATTTTTCTGCCAACTTGTGAGATTTTTATTATTTTTTTTCTTTAGTCCAAATCGCTTGATTCTTTTTTTATAATTTTGGTCCAGATGTCTAGAAAATTCAGTAAAAGTTTCAGCTCAAAAAACGTAGTTACCAATTCCCAGTAATTTATACAAGTTCGTATGTTCAAGCTGCCAGCACCAGCGATTTCAGCCTAGAAATCAAGAGTAGTGTTTATGTTGCTTAAGGCTTGGATAGTTACAATTTGTGTTTGCTTATGCTCAATTATCTTGAATAACACAATTAAAGAGAGCTTAAGACTTATTTTGATTCACAAATCCAGCCACAATTCAGCACCACAACTCAACTTCATCATAGGCATCATGTAGGAAACTTAGAAAGCAAAAAAAAAAGTTCAAGAACAAGACTACTTCTAGGAATTGATTTAGAACATGTTATGAACTAAATAAAATGCATGAATTAGACTCAAAATTCAAAAGATAGGCTAAGAATGACAAGAATACATGAACAAATGTATCTAGAATTCAATCAACAAAATAAAATTCAACACAAACTTAGAACATAATGTGACAATTACTATGACTAAACATGACTCTAAGACAACATGGATTAAGTGATTTACACTTAGATTTTTGTGTTTTTTTTTTCTAATCAATATTTTGGAACAAAATTTAGATCTAAAGGTTCAGCACAAGAATATTATGAATGAAAATTGATAGAACCTAAAATCAACACAAAAACAAGATTCAAGAGTAGATCTACAAAATTTGAACCATGGAAATGCAAGAACAAGTGTAGATCTAAGATTTAATCGGTTTATTTTTTTTTGAATCTACTCTATCCAGCACCAAACCACAAGACAATGGAGGATATACATGGAGAATAAGATGAAGAACAAGGAATTAAAGAGAATTCACCGAACAAAAAGATAGAGGAAGCAAAAGAACATCACCTAGATGAAGATGCTCTTGATACCACATGATGCAAGCTCCATTGGAGCTTGTAGGCCTAGGATCTTCTTCATCAATGGATTCCTTTGCTTCTTGGAAGATGAATGGCAGCGGAATGGAGAAGGAAGAGAGAGAGGAGACGCCACTTCAAGGAGAAGATGAGTCTAGAAGAAGCTCACCACCATAGGAGGCCATGGATAAGAGCTTGGAGGAAGAAGGAGATGAATGAAGGGAGGGGGAGAGAAGAGCACGAAATTTTGTGCTCCAAATGAGCTTTGAAATCTGAAGTTTAATATTCAAATGATCAAAGTTCAAAAAAATGCACACACATGACCTCTATTTATAGCCTAAGTGTCACACAAAATTGGAGGGAAATTCAAATTTCACTTGAATTTGAAATTGAATTTGTGGAGCCAAACTTTGGAGCCAAAATTTCACTAATTATGATTAGTGAATTTTAGTTATGGTTCAGCCCACTAATCCAAGATCAATTCCAAGATTCTCCACTAAGTGTGCTTAGGTGTCATGAGGCATGAAAAGCATGAAGGACATGCACAAAGTGTGACTATATGATGTGGCAATGGGGTGTAGTAAGCAAATGCTCACCTCCCCCTCTAAAATTTAATTGGATTGGGCTTCTACCAATTCAATTAAATTTATTTCCAACCACACACATCAAATATCCACTTAGTGCATGTGAAATTACAAAACTACCCCTAATACAAAAACTAGTCTAGGTGCCCTAAAATACAAGGGCTGAAAAATCCTATATTTCTAGGGTACCCTACCTACATTATGGAGCCCTAAATACAAGGCCCAAAAATAATGAAACCTTAATCTAATATTTACAAAGATAAGCGGGCTCGTACTTAGCCCATGGGCCCGAAATCTACCCTAAGGCTCATAAGAACCCTAGGGCCTTCTCTTGCATCTCTGGCCCAATCTACTTGGAGTTTTTCTATCCAATGCCCTTGCGGAGTAGGATTGCATCAGACTTGTCCACCTATTGTAGTTTTGTCGTAGGAGTCATGTCTAGTCATGAAACTTGTCACATAAGATTCCTTATGTTGTGCTAAATTTTATTTTTCTTGTTTCTTTGTCTAACTCATTTGTTCATGAGTGTATGAAACTATTTTAGCCTATTAGTTGATTTGAGTCAAATTTTCCATCTTAATTAGTCCTTAACATGTTCATGCAAAATTCTTAGAGAGTCTTTGATTGTGAACTTTTTCTTGAACTTTTAGGTTTCCTTATGATTGTGTCTATTGTGAATTTGAGTTTTGGTGATTGAATTGTTGGCTGAAATTTTGATCCTAAGTGAATATTGAACTCCTAAAACTTTGCTAAGCAAGCCTAGTGAGTTCAAAATACATAGGAAGGTTGAAAGTAAGCCTAAGGCAATCAATATACCATGCTTAAAAAATTCGAAGTCTAAAATCTCTGGTTCTGGCAGCTTGCACATATAAACTTGTAAAAATTACTGGAAATTGCTCACTTCGAATTTTGAGCTGAAATATTTACTGAATTTTCTAGACATCTGGAAAAAAATTAGAAAAAAAAGAACCAAGTGATTTGATTAAAGGAAAAAATAAGAAAAATCACACAAGTTGGCAGGAAAATTAGTGTCCAGGAAAAGAAAGTGAAAGGGAAGTGTGCTTATTGTTTTGCCTCAAAATTTGTTCTACAATTGGTGCCTATTTTATACCAATCTTAGTTCTGAAATTTCAATTGAAAAGTAGTGTGAAAACAAGTGCCAAAACTAGAGGTTTCTTGAGTCTTGTTTTACTCTACTCTAGAGCCATTCTAGGTTTCTATTTGAGTCCTAGCTTGCATTTATGTGATTTTCATTGCTTTAATTGTTGAATAATCCTTGAAAATTTGTCTTGTTAAAATTCTATTGGTTTAGCTTTCACTTCATTTTTTGGTCTTTGGTTATTGCTTGTCTCTTTGTTTCCTTGTTTGTGAGTTGCCATATAGGGAATTGGAAAGAAGGATTGGTGTCATCCCTTGAAGAATTTGAGTCAAGATGCAAGGATCCAACCACCTTAAGAGATATTAAACTAAGAAGCACTCCAAATTGAGTGAAACACCAAAGAGAGAATAGCCACCAAAATTGAGGACTTTTTTTTTTTAACTTTGTAATTGGAAATTTACTTACCTTCATTGCTTCCAAATTTTGTAACAAAAAGGCCTTTCATTGGAAGTGTGTTGGGAGCCTCCAATAGGTTACCAAACTTCCATTTGTGTGTAATAATTTTAGGAAATTTTCCCTTAGGATAATGAGTGTTTTGTTGGAAACCTTAAATATGGTCATCCAAACACTCTTAGGATCCGCCTAGTTTACATTTCTTGCACTTTAATTTCTTGCTTACTTTCATAGCTTATTTTCTTTGCTAGTCACGCCTAGTTTATCTTGTTATTGCATAATACTTTCTTCTTGCTTATCACACTTATCTTGAGCTCTTTTGGAACCTTAGCTTTTACCTTTAGCAAACTCCAAACAAGAAAGAACCACAACTTAGGAACCAACATGAGTCATCATTCATCTAGTGTTAATGGTGAGGGTACAAGTCATAAGGACCCTCTATCTAGAATCTTAGATGAGTTAAGTTCCCTCAAGTTATGGAAAGAAAAACTAGAAAGAAAAGAAAAGGGAAAAGAAAGGGTAGAAATAATCAAGATGAGTGGGAACAAATAATGGAAGAAGAAAAAAGGAAAATACTAAAAGAGTTAAGAAAAGAAAAACATGTCTCCTATTGTAGTCATGACTCTTGCAAGAGCCAAGTGAAGAACTTCGTGCCTATTATGACGAAAGACATAGGTCACATCTTAGACCTCACTCCCGTAGGAGAGAAAAGGAAACAAAGCCTCAAGAGGCTAACATTAACCTCCCATACTTTCATGGGAAGGACTATGTAGAGGCTTACTTAGATTTGGAAATAAGGGTAGAGCAACAACTTAAAAGGAAGTCTACTTCAAAATCTTATGGCTTTCGTTCTTATCCAATGAAAGACCAAGGTCAAGGCATCTTAGGGGCGGTACCTTCTAAGCCCAAAGATGATAAGGGGAAGACAATAGAAAAGCAACCCCCTAAGGCTAGTATGCAAGAGAAGACTAGCTCTATAAAGTGCTTTAAATGTCTTGGAAGAGGACACATTACTTCTCAATGCCCTACCAAGAAAATCATGATTATGAGGGGCCAAGACATTTATAGTAACCAATATAAGGCTATTACTTCACCTTCCTCTAGTGAAAGTGAAGAAGCAAAAGGGGAAAAATCTAGTGAAGGAATCTACCCCCAAGAAGATGGACAACCTTTAATGGTTAAGGAGAAGTGTAAGGAGGTAAGTGTCTCCTGCAAGAGGTTAGCTAAGAAAGAAAGTCATTTTGCAATAAAGACAAACATTAAAGAAACATCCCCTCTTAGATAACCTCCACATCTTCTCCTTTGTAAAAAGACACTTGTTAGCACTACCACACCTCTTGGGCTTGAGGTTATTCCTCAAGCAAAGGAGTTGTTGGATGAGGGTTTGGTTCGTAAGAGGTTAAATCCTTGTGCTTTGTTGGTGCCTAAAATAGGTATTATTAGGCAGCAAATCCCTAAAGCAGGTGATATGATGAATGTGTTGAATGGTATAACTCTCTTTTGTAAAATCACTCATGCACCCAACATCTTCATGATTCATGTACATAAGGACTCATTAGGTAGGGTTGTTCTTATTTTTGGTTTCAATACAAACCTAGGTGATCATATGGGAAACCTTAGGTTTGTCGTACTTTTTTGTAGGAATATTCAACATGATAATACAGAAAAGGTATGTTTTATTGCATTACTTTTTTAATTTTTTAAATAGTGATCAAGGGGTTCTCACAGACCCTAAGAGAATAAAGGTCAATCCTAAGTGGCCCACTCCACCAAGTATAAGGGAAATCTGGGGCTTCCATGACTTAACAAACTTTTACAAAAGGTTTGTCTCATATTTTTCTATACTTGTAGCACCACTCATTGAGTTGGTGAAGAACCATGTTCCCTTATGGGAAGATGCCCATGAAAAGGGTTTTCAGACCTTACCCTACTCTAACATACCTAACACCACTAATATATATGTTTTTATTCTTTTTACAGGTGTCGAGGGAAGAAGCCCAAAGTATCAATAACCTTTGGATTTGAGGTCAAATCCTTTCCAAGGGGGAGTGGATGATGCAATACTACCCCCCAAGGTTATTGGATAGAAGACTCCAAGAGGATTGAGCAAGAGCACCTAAAGAAGGCCCTAGGGTTCTCATGAACCTTAGGATAGATTTCTGAGCACATGGACCAAGGTTGGGTCCACTTTCCTTTGTAAATATTAGAATAGGTTTTCCTTCTTTTGGGCCTTGTATTTTGACCATTCTAGTAGTATAGGGTTTTAGCATTGTACTTTAGGACATTTTGAGTAGTTTGTGTAGTAGGGACCTTTTCGTATTTTCATGTATTTTGGCATGGGTTAAGCTTAGCTATTAGAGGGGTGTGTGTAGCTAAGCTCTAGCTTCTCGAGGAGGTGAGTTTAGCTATTAGAAGGGTGCGAGTAGCTAAGCTCTAGCTTCTCAAGGAAGCTTTCATTTAGTTAGTAACCTAGGCTATAAATAGAAACATGTGTAACACTTGTCATAACTTTGATGAATGTGAAACTTGTGAGACACTTCAAATTCAACTTTTCTTCCTCTTTTTCTCCTTCAATTTGGGGCCCCCCCCCCCCCCCCCCCCCCTCTCTCTCTCATTCTTTTCCTTCATTGAAGCTTCCTCTCTAAGCTTCTTATCCAAGACACTCTCTTAATGGTGAAGCTCCTCCTTCTATGGCTTATTCCCTAGTGGATGACGCCTCCTCTCACCTCTTTTCCTTTATCTTCCGCTGCATCTCCATGGTTGAAAATCACCATCGAAGGACCTCATTAGAGCTCAAAGATCCAGTCTCCCTAGAAGCTTCTCAAGCAAGCTTCCATCACCTTGGTCAATAACAATTCCACACCTTGTTTGCTTATCTTCACTCCTTGTTACGTCAATTACCTTTTTCCATGGCTCTAACCCCATGATTTTCATTGTTTTTTTTTGTTTTAGTAAGCATATGCATGATATGAGGTTTGTGGATAGGTTTTCTTTTATTTCTTTTAGTGGAAGGATTTGTGTATGAGTTTAAAGTTCATTCATCTTAAATAATTTTTTAAATATTATCAAAAAATTCTTAACAAAGTTTGTTTTAAATGATTTTTATATTCTTTCTTGGCAACCCTTTATTTGATTCTTTGTGTGGGGAAAGGTTTCTAGTGAAATGTTTAGGGTTGCAGCTTATTAAGGATTATGTGTTCTAACTAGTTTGTTAATGTTTAATTTTTTATCATTATTTTTCATTATCAAGTGATAATGGGAGAATAGTTATACTTGATTATGTTGCTAGATTTGGTGAACCTGATGGTCTCTAACTCATCCTACTAGGTAAAAGTTGAAGATTACTATGTTACTTGCCAAGAAAGAATTATGCATCTGTCAATTGTGTCTCTATTAATATTCTAATTTCTAAGCATGGTGTATTACTTATTTGTTACCTTGTAAGACTAAACTAACTAGTTGCAACTACTTTAACACACCTTCCTAGAGCAAGTCACCATCTTGCCTTAGTCTTTGCATATTGTGATAGTACTCCATCCTTTGGTGAGTTCCATTATCCTTTTCCTTGGTTTCTCTAAAAGCTTATTGTTCTTATATTCTCTCTTAATAAATGACATTTTATCTTCTTTATCCATTTATTCTATTGTGTTACTTTAGTTTTGGCCTAAAAATGGAATCAATTTGCTATGTTTTTGTAAGGAGGATTTTGGATCTGTTATTATAGTGCCTTGTTTATTTTCCTTAATATGAATGTTGAGAAGTGTATTTATAAATCATTTCAAAATTGATAGTTCACTTTTTGGGCACTAAATGAGTAAGAATATACTTCACTAATGGCATTTTCGTATGTTGGAGTGAGACTAAGGGCTTAAAACATAAAATAGTGGAATATTTGGTACATTTGGGACAAAGAGTTAAGCAAGTAGTAGTGACAATCATATGTAGTTTAGAGGTGTGCCTTATTATGGGAAATTGGTAGACATAATGTTAGAACCTAAGACATTGGAAGATGTTAGGTTCCTCAATTCCTATGATTTTTTATGATAACATAAGTATTAAACTTTGAATGGACTAATGGATTTACTTGAGTCTTACATGAATATATCATCCAATACATACTAGGTAACATCTTGATCTTATGTGTTAATATTATCCAAGCATCCAAACCATTTGTGAAAACCAATACCAGAGTACTGTATGTTTTACACATCCAAAAGGACAATAACTAACTTACATAATGTCTCATATTCTATTAGTTAACATCCATATGACTACCTCGTATGTGGTAGCATCTTGAGGTTGATTCTTGTACTAAAATATTGCATTATTTGATTTTTCCCTTTTGATGATTGATTCAAAATTTCACTAATATTTGAATTTCAAGTTGTGTTCTCTTATAGACAAAAAAAGAAAAGTAATACTGCAAGAGCCACAATAGTATAAGTAGTGGAATCAGAGAACATGTTGGAGGAAAAAAATATTGTACCTTTTGTCCCCTTTCTATCTCCTCTTACACTGCCACGTAGCAAGATTGATAGTTGTGAGACAACGATCATTTCAAAAGACGACTCTAATCTTGTAATAGATATTTCACTTAAGTCTATAAAAAGAGTCTCAAAGCTCAGCACAAAATACATACTACAATCAAATTTCTCAAGTGCTAAAACTTTGTCAAAATCATTGAACACCAGAACTTAGAAAGTTTATTTTTTGTTTTGCTAAGTTATTTGTATTCAAGCTTAATTGTATATCCTCTCTTTGAGAGTTTTGAATATTATATTTATTCAAACTATTGTTTGAAAGCTAGGAGTGGCTTAGTGATCAAAGAATACTTGGGTGTTTCTTAATCTTAGGAAGAGATTAATGGTGAGCCAGAAGTAGCCTAGAGAGTACTTATTATAGACATAAGTGATAGGATAAAAACTAGTTTATAATTAGTTTGTGATTAGCGCAACCCTTCAACAATTTGAAGGAGAACTAGATGTAACTCAAGAGTTTGAGTGAACTATTATAAACCTTTTGGTTTTACTCTAGCTTATGGTATAACTTTTTATCTTAAGATACTTCTTTCTTGCTTTAGACACCCAAGTGTGTGAAAAATATCCTTTGAGAAAAATTGGTTTTAAGCAATTGGACAGTCATGTATAGAGCATGCATTTTGAACTTTGAGGTTAAACTTTCTTTGTGAAAATCACCATCTTGTGAAAAAAGCATTAAGCTTTATCTAACACACTGTCATACCCTAATTTTGTCCGGGGACCATTTTTTGTTGGCATGCGATCTTCGTTTGACTACTTCAAAATGTTTAACACCCATCGTCAAGGAATCCGTAAAGTTTCGGGATGTTTCGGAGAGAAACCGGCCAAAAACACGAAAACGGGAGTGTATTTAATAAAGTGGGGGTGTGTAAATAGACTGTTACATCCTAATTTCATCTGGGGACCATTGTTGATCGCTTCGGAATGCTTAACACCCATCATGGTGGAATCCATAAAGTTCTGTGAGGTTTCAGAAAGAAAACAACAAAAAAAAAATAGTGGGTGAACTTATCAATATAGAGGTGTAAATAAAATTTTTTGAATCTAGGCCCTTCCAAAACATTTTGGAAGCTGGGTTTCTTAAGGAGGAAGCAACCTAGCTCGCCTGGGTGAGCTGGGCGGCAACCTCCTCCCCTGTTTTGTTGAAAACAACTTCTAGGGATTCTGTAATGCTTCCGTAAAATTCTCGTAACCCTAAATAAGCATATTTCACTTAAGGTGGGTGAGAAGTAAGAGAAAAAAGAAGAAAATCAAGTCCAATATGCTTCCTTAAGGCTTTCATAGCATTTCCGTAAATTACGGAAAAAAAAGGGTGAACTTAGTAAAAGGGGGTTGCCTCAGGAAGCTTCCTAAGGAAGTCACCTGCTCGCCTAGGCAAGCTAGGCGGCAAGCTCCACCCCTTTTTTTTCTATAAATAGGCCGAGGGGGGCTGTTCCAAAGGGTCCCTGACCCCTATGCTATGCATTTAAGCTGTTTTGGGTGAAAAAACATGTTTATGTGAAGAAAATCCAAGCCGAGGTGCTTCCGTAACGCTTCCGAGACGCTTCAATCTGAGACTTTGAATTCATTTCTTGTTTTGTTGGCTTTCATCTTCATTTTGTCCACTTTCGGTTTTCTTTTCTTCCGTTTTTAATGAGCTTTTAACCGTATTTAAGCCGTTTTCTCACCTAATAAATGATAAAATGAATTCCAACCAGTCATTTGTATTGTAATCTTGTTTAATCATGGTTAAAACAAAATCTAATCGATTGTTCACACTGTAACCTCGGTTAAACCATAAAAAGCAAAATAATAATAAAATAATCAAAATATCTTGAAAAAAATAATAATAAAATATTCAAAAAAATCAATCAGACATTTTTCTTTGGAAGTTTTCTTGAATTAATTGACTAATAACCAAAGTGAAACTAAGGCTAAAATCAACTCGCTAACCAAGCTTTGTTTGCAAAAGTCACTTGAAACCGTTTTAAGGTCCAACGCCTTAAAACGGCCCCCTTTGCTTTTATCGGTTAACATGGACCGTTCAAAAGCATAAAATCAACACATAACTTCATCATTTTTGCAAGAACTACGTAGGTCTGAGTTCCTCATCGCAATTGAGGAGACGTAGGAGCAAAAGCCCCGTTTTTGTCGACCACCCCGAGAGATCGTTAATGGTCCAACGCCTTAACGTTTCTCTCATTTCCGAAACCAAGAGATCATTAATGGTCCAACGCCTTAACGTTTCTCTCCTTTCAAAAATCAAGAGATCGTTAATGGTCCAACGCCTTAATGTTTCTCTCCTTTTCAAAAATCAAAAGATTGTTTAAAGGTCCAATGCCTTAAACGACTTTTGTTCGGTTAAAATATATCTTGCGAAATAAGATAAAAACAACTTCACCAACGTTTAGTTCTGAAAGAACTACGTAAGTCTGATTTTCTCATTGCAACTAAGGAATACATATGAGCGAGGGAAACACCCTTGTTGACCACAAAAAGATAAAAAAATACAAAAAGGCCCACAAAAAAGTAAAAAAACATAAAAAGGGAAAAATACATAATTTTGAAATCATGTCTTGCACACTCCATTAAAGGTTGTCGTCCCTTGTGACGAACGCGTGGGGTACTAATACCTTCCCCATACGTAAAAACAACTCCCGAACCTTTCACACCTAAAGTTCGTTGACCACACGCATCTTGGTTTTTCTGACGTTTTCCTCGAATAAACATTGGTGGCGACTCCACGCGCCTTCCTCCCTTGGAAGACGCACCCATGAGCTTTCGCGTCGCCCTCCTGCTGAAGGGTAGGTCGCGACAGTTGGCGACTCCACTAGGGACTGTTTTTAGAGAGTTAGGCCAATCAATCAGTGTGCAACATCTCATCATGACTTCTTCTTTATTTATATTCTCCTTTCCCTTTTATCTTTGGTTTTTGTCCATATTTGTACATAACCTTTGCTATGTTGTTGTGTTTGATGTGTTTGTCTATCAATTACATTTATAGTTATAAATACCTTTTTTTACACACACATGACACCTACACCTCACACACACATTGAGATACTAGGCCCTATGCCCGGGTCTATGTGAGCCATAAGGAGTGGAGGTGAATTTGTGGTCATGCTAAGTCTCCGACTTGCTTGATGACAGTGAAACCTCATCTAGAGTTTTTCTCTTCGATGATATATTGTCGCTGGTAGTCCTTACCGCCACAATGTTGATATCAAGGGAATAATATCTCTAGAAACCGTTTGGGGAGATATGACCACCTTGGGAATTATCACTAAAAGCCTTTTAGTTCCTCCCATTTAGGTCCCTAAAATAGGGGCATGAAGCGAACACGATGTGTGCCTTTTAAACACTTCCATGCATATAACCTAAATCTCATGTACGCCTTTGTTGTATGATTATTTATGGATATTGCCATATTGTGTACATCCCCCTATTGCGCTTTTACGCGTCTGCATCATGTTGTCACACACGCATTGTATGTTGGTCTCGTCTTTTGTCACGGGAAGCCAAAAGTTCCATATCACCTTCTTAACTGCACACATGAGGCACTGCGCCCCCAAATGCGCAAGTAAGAAGAGATGATTTTCTGGGCTCTCGTGTCCGTAAATGCATTCATATCATGCATCGCATAAGCATCTCTTCATGGCATCATAATGGACGTATCGTTCCTGCATTTGTCACTTATCATTTCATGCATTGCATTTTGCATAAGTCATTTCATCACCATGCATCTACATCTAACATGCTTTTTGCATACCTTTTATTTTCATGTTTACTCATGCATGATCCTTGCGTTTTCCTCTACAAAACAAAAACAAAAAAAGGAAGCATGAAAATTCACACCGCATTCTTAGTTGCATGTGTTAGGTACCATGAGCCAACCATGTTGGGATCATAAACCCATTTCTCAAAAAAAAAAAACACAACAAAGCAAAATGATTGAGCATGGTACCTAATGCATGGTTAACTAGGAAATGATGTTTCTTCGGGCATCTCAATCTCATAATTACATTTCCATGCATAGCATAAGTATTCTCGAGTCATTCATCTCTATGAAATATTGTCGAAGTATTGGCGATCAAAATTACCATTCCTTGGGTTATGGGGTTGAACCAAGCTCATGCTTTTACAAAAAGGTTCCTCAAGAAAAGTTGAAGTATGGAAGTAACCATCCTGCAAAAAATTAGGGCAAAAGACGGATCGAGTTACAACGCTGCTTCGTCTACTGTCAAACACATTTAGGACTGTTGATGTCCTTATTACTTCCAGTTTCACCTTGACAAAGATGTCATGGACCCTGTTGAAAATCTAAATTGATTCAACCCCATGAACTGCATAAAAATTTGCAATAATTCAACCGTGCATCATTCGCATACATCCATGCTTTTCATTGGTTGCATTGCTCATTGCATTCTTTCCTATAAAAAAACGAACTTAATCATTGTTATCAAAAGGAAAGAACACACTTTACGACGCTCTTACCGAACCCGTGCTAGAGCTAGAGTAATGGGTGAAGTAGAGGAGGTGAAGGAGCAGATGAAGGCCGACATGGAGGCCATGAAAGAGCAAATGGAAACAATGATGAAGGCCATGATGAGCACGAAAAAGATAATGGAAGCCAATGTGGTTGCAGTTGCCGCTACCAACACTGTTGCTAAGGTGAACCCGACTCCCCCATCTGGCCTCAACCAAATGAATCATCCAACCTCAGATATGGTAGGCAAAGATTTGGGAAGTATGGGCGGCCCCCATCAGCCTTCCCGCCATATGGCTTGCCTCTCAACTATACACCACCTAATGTGGCGTACACTCCCGGTGAGGATGTCAATAACTCCGCTCCCATACTCATTGAGAGCCGACAACCTCATCATGTGCATGTCTCTCAATCCATGGGGGAGACATATGAAATCCCCCACCACAATCTAGCTAACTTCGAGCCTTGCCTTGGATATGCCACTGAAGGGCAAGCAGTTGGTGGTATACCCCTGCAAAACACTTTGGAGGGCCCTCAATTTCGCCCCCAACCACAACCCTTGCATTCCACAACGGGTAAAATCCCTCCTGCTATGGCAGAAATGGGAAAGTTGGATCATCTAGAGGAAAGGCTCAGGGCCATTGAAGGAGGCAGAGATTATGCCTTTGCTGACATGGCAGAATTGTGCCAGGTGCCTGATATCATTATCCCTCCGAAGTTCAAGGTGTCCGAGTACGATAAGTATAAGGGGACTACTTGCCCCAAGAACCATCTAAAGACGTATTGTCGGAAGATGGGGGCATACGCAAAAGATGAGAAACTGTTGATACATTTCTTCCAAGAAAGTCTTACTGGGGTAGCTGCCACCTGGTATACTAACTTGGAACCTTCCCAAGTCCATTCTTGGAAGGACCTAATGGTTGCCTTCATTAGGCAGTATCAGTACAATTCTGATATGGCTCTAGATAGGATGCAACTACAGAACATGGGCAAAAAGGGGCATGAATCCTTCATAGAATACGCCCAAAGTTAGAGGGATCTGGCAGCCCAAGTGGCACCCCCAATGATGGAAAAAGAAGATGATAACAGTGATAGTAGACACATTACCAGTATTCTACTATGAAAAAATGGTGGGCTACTCACCTTCAAGCTTTGTTGATTTAGTTTTCGCCGGTGAAAGGATCGAAGTGGGTCTGAAAAGAGGCAAATTTGATCATCCTGCCTTGACGAATGAGAAAACTGGAGCAAATGAAGAGGGTGAGAATGAGGGAGAAACCCATGTTGTGACTGTCGTTCCTACGTGGCCCAAATCCCCCACCAGCTCAACAACATTATTACTCAGCCAATATCAGCCTTTCTCATTACCCACCACCCAGTCATCCATAAAGGCCATCCCTAAATCAACCACAAAGCCTGCCTACCGCACATCCAATGCCAAACACCACCTTTAGCACAAACCAAAACACCAACCAAGGAAGGAATTTTGCAGCAAAAAGCCTGTAGAATTCACCCCAAATTCCGATGTCATATGCTAACTTGCTCCCATATCTACTCCATAATTCAATGGTATCCATAACCCCAACTAAGGTCCCTCAACCTCCATTCTTTCGAGGATACGACTTCAATGCAACGTGTGCTTATCATGGAGGAGCCCCGGGGCATTCCATTGAGCATTGTAGTGCCCTAAAGCATAAGGTGCAAGGTCTAATTAATGCGGGCTGGCTAAAATTTGAGGAGAATCGGTTGTGAATCCTGACATTGACAAGCGATGCCACACATGGGGAAATTTGAAGGTTGTTGTTAGATGTCTCTAATGACTCATTAGGATTTTCAAGTTTATGCCATTATTGTAAACCACAGTTACAATGCTAATAATATGGATAAATTCGACATCCTTGTCTCTCTCATCCTCTCACAATTACATCTTTGCTTATTCAACTTCCACCGGAATGTGAGTGTAAGCCATTGGTTTGTTTGCTTAAGCGACCTGCGCTCTTGAGTTTGACTTCCAAGACCGTTGAATCAGAAATTGCTCATGCTACACATTTGGTGGGGGTGCCATAAACGACGAGTAAAAGCAAAAAAGAAAAAAAAAACATTTGATTGGTTGTAAAAATATAGACATTCATGTAACCTCATTTTATCATTCCTGAAAGTTTGTCTTTTTGAGAGAGAAGTGAGTTATCAAGAATAGGAGTCATTTGACTTAATCCGTCAAACTAAAAAAAATCCTTCGAATGTTTCTCAAAAATCAACCACTTCTTTCATTCTTCCTTGCTACAAGGTTGTGAAAACAAGACAACGATGGATACCTCAAAGCCCTATATTGGGGCAATGAGGGGCACCATGCATAAACCTCAAACGAACCTAGGGGAAAATTAGAAATTCTCACCCAATAGGTTCCCTGCTACAAGGTCATAACGAAAGACAACGATTGATACCTCAAAGCCCTACACTGGGGCAATGAGATGCACCGTGCATAAGCCTCAAGAGAACCTAGGGGCAGATCAAAGTTCTCATTCGTCGATGTTTTTAAATGAAAAAAGGGGGGACAAACCTCGAAATTTCAATGAATTGATTAAACGACTCCCTTGTCGTCACTCCAAAATTGACAAGTGACTAAATCAAACAAAACATACACTCTAAGGGAGTTCCCGAAGAGATTTGCAAAGATATGATGAGGTTGCATAAATTATCACCTCTTTCAAAAGGACAGTTAATCTGTGTTTTCCAAAAAATCAAAATCACAAAATAGGGAAAGAATGTCATGAACATTGTACAACTTTCCATGACATTGCATTGTTGCATACGAAGTCCGTATTTACCGCATTCCAAGACAAAGGTTGCATGCATCTGCATCCCTAAAAATCATGTTAACTGCATAGATTTCCTACATCTACTGTCCAATCTTTTAAATTTGGGATGACCGGTCCTCTCGATGAGTCAATCTCTTGCTTTCTCATAAGGGTGGACCCTTGGGTACTAGTACCTATCGCCTTCAGAGGGTTGCACACCCTCGACTTCAGAGCACTACACATCCTCGACTTTAGAGGGCTACACACCCTCGCCTTCAGAGGGCTTCACGTCCTCGCCTTCAGAGGGCTACACGCCCTCGCCTTCAGAGGACTGCACGTCCTCACCTTTAGAGGGCTGGACACCCTTTTCTTCGGAGGACTACACGTCCTCGCCTTCAAAGGACTACACGTCCTCAACTTTAGAGGGCTACACGCCCTCGCCTTCAGAGGGCTTCACGTCCTCGCCTTTAGAGGACTACATGTCCTCACCTTCAGAGGGCTACACGTCCTCGCCTTCAGAGGATTGCACGTCCTCGCCTTCAGAGGGTTGCACGCCCTCGCCTTCGGAAGACTACATGTCCTCGCCTTCAGAGGACTACATGTCCTCAACTTTAGAGGGCTACATGCCCTCGCCTTTAGAGGATTGCACGTCCTCGGCATCAGAGGGCTTCACGTCCTCGCCTTCAGAGGGTTGCATGTCCTCACCTTTAGAGGGCTGCACGCCCTCGCCTTCAGAGGGTTCCACATCCGCGCCTTCAGAGAACTCAAGGTCCTCTGCCCTTAATGCTTAACCAAGACTTGCACTCCCGGGTGGGGGGCCAGTAGTTTCCTTTTATCAGTTCCTGGGCCACCCCCCTGATCTTGGAGGAGGGCCAACTGTGCGAGCACAGATAGAGGAGGAGGCAGGTGTCTGGCTATGATGAGGAGGCTATCGCACAGCTACTATGCATACTGGGGCAAGATTTCGCCCAGGCCACTACAAAGAGACAAGTGCGGATCAAGATCACCAACATGACCACTCTTACACAGATGTGGATGACGTTGCTACTTAGCAACATTCTGCCCAGCGACCATTACTCCGATCTCCTCCTACCGAAGTGTCAGTTGGTCTGTGCCGTGACAACATAGGTAAGTATGCAGGTGGCTCAACTGATTTCTAATGTCATCTACTATTTACAGGGATAGCGCCCCCTACGAGGAGCCCCTTGGACCCGGAGAAGTCCAACAGGGCCCTAGGGTTCCCGGCTCTGATCATCAGGCTCCCCATTAACCGGGCTTTCATCGAGAAGTACTGCACCCCCAGGCAGGCGCAAGGCAAGGCACCACGGCAGCCTGGGGACGGCCAGCAGTTGGCGGTAGACGCACTGCCACCACCTCCAAAATCCACCTCAGCTCATCTACAAAGGTTAGAGCATTGCCTATGATACATGGTTGACCAGCAGGCACCCAATCGCCGGGATAGGTACGAGCAGGTACTGGACCCGGAGAAGTCCAACAGGGCCCTAGGGTTCCCGGCTCTGATCATCAGGCCCCCCATTAACCGGGCTTTCATCGAGAAGTACTGCACCCCCAGGCAGGCGCAAGGCAAGGCACCACGGCAGCCTGGGGACGGCCAGCAGTTGGCGGTAGACGCACCGCCACCACCTCCAAAATCCACCTCAGCTCATCTACAAAGGTTAGAGCATTGCCTATGATACATGGTTGACCAGCAGGCACCCAATCGCCGGGATAGGTACGAGCAGGTACTGGGCCCGTGATCAACAAATCACCATCCCACGTCCGGCTCAAGACGTTAAAGAAGCGCTACTAGGAGGCAACCTAGTACCTTTTAAATTTATGCTTGTTATTTTGTTCACCTATGTTTCTTAAGTCGTGGTTGAACACGCCTAGTTGCTCATAATCCTAGGAACTTAAATAAACAAGCACAAATTGGGAAGGTAGTAATACCTCACAAAAAAAATATATATATGTATATGTTTAGGTAGCAAAAATTCTTTGAATATGTATGTATATGTTTAGGTAGCAAAGATGCCTCACACAAAATATGTATATGTTTAGGTAGCAAAAATACTTTGAATATGTATGGTAGCAAAATGCCTCACAAAAATATGCGTATGTTTAGGTAGCAGAATGCCTCATAAAAAAAACAAAATAAAAAATAAATTTGGTTAACTAAAAAAGCCAACACGCTTTCGAAAAGAAATAGACTCCAACTTTTCTTTGGAAAGAGTCACCAATCAAAACACCAGGGTTTTTGAGAAAAAATGTGTCTACAACCTGAAGGGTGAATGCTGTGGAATTTTTCGAACACCCAAAATGGACTCGGATGAATGCATAAATTGATAAACGAGCATGTTTTGGAAACACTGGGTTGACTTAAATAGGGAAAACGAATCCTGAGCCCTAGTGTCACACAACCCCAAAACTTGATGCTTGAGTGTCCGCATAGGTGCATGCATGACTAGCTTGGCATAAATTTCTAAATCATCATTGTTGCATGCATGTCATGGAAATAATGTGGGACATTCCTCTTATCCCTAAGCTGCTGGCCAAACCAACACCCTAGCATATGTCACGTTCGGCCGTTTTGCAAGCCTTTTGAGCTAAGACCTCAAATCACCATAAAACTTGACCCAGGATGAGACTTTCCATCCTTGCCCTTGGAGGAAGGAACAGTGGGGTCTCCCAAGAAAGAAGAGTCACTCACTGTTGAGTTGCTAACACGCTTCAAAAACAAAAGTAAAAAAATTTCCCGATCAAAGATCGGAAGAAAACAAAAGAAAAAAAAAGAAAGTTCCCGATCAAAGATCGGAAGAAAACAAAAGAAAAAGAAAGTTCCCGATCAAAGATTAGAAGAAAACAAAAAGGAATTATACAGAAAGGTCTTCGGACCAGACAGTATATGAACAAACATACAGAGTTGTCACGAGCAAGTAAGAAAAGAAACAAAACCGCGACTGGAAGTGGTCCTCTCCCTTTGATTACCAACCAAAATCTTGTGTGTCAGCGACTTTTCCGCCCTACACTAAACAAAAACAGAAAAGGAAAAGACCAAAACACTCAGAGCCAAATTTCCCACCAAAAACACCATTCCCAAAAAAGTCCTATTGATCCATGATCATGCATGTTATCTCTGATTTGATAGGAAATGAGTTGCAAAGTCAAATCATGGCATATCTATGGTTTGGAATTAGGATGAAACACTTGAATGTGTGAGGTTTATACACTCTGAGTGATTTTCTTCTATTTTCGACTGGACCTGTTGTTTCCTCTAAATGGTTGTTTAGAAACGAAATGCTAACATCCAAAATCTCGTTTATGGTTACGAGAAAATTTCATCAGCATACTCTCCTTCCCCAATAGACACATTGTTTTTCTCCAAAAATTTTATGTTGCTCTGATCGGTTGGAGGTTTTGTTTCTTTACTAAAGCATGTTCGCATTTTTGTGAAAGAACACCGAGACTATTTTAGTCTCATACCATAAAGCAATAACTACATAGGTTTGAGTTCCTCATCACAAATTGAGGATACGTAAGAGCAAAAGCCCCGCTTTTGTCGACCACCCCACATTTTGCTATCATGACCTGTGAGTCCAGTGGCACGCGGAGACGCCCTATACGGTAACCCACACACACCCTTTGCTATCCAGCGACCCGAGAGTCCGATAGCATGCGGAGACACCTTACGGTTATCCACACCTCGTCATTCGGAGACCCCAAGTCCGATTGACAAGCAGAGACCAATGTGATCATCTGCACCCTTTTCGGAGATGTCAGCATCTTCAGGCCGAAACTATTTTAGTCTCACAAAAGCAAGAACTACGTAGGTCTGAGTTCCTCATCACAAATTGAGGATACGTAGGAGAAAAAGCCCCGCTTTTATCGACCACCCCACCTTTTGCTATCATGACCTGTGAGATCGGTGGCACGTGGAGATGCCCTATATGGTAACCCGCATACACCCTTTGCTATCCAGTGACCCGAGAGTCTGGTAGCATGCGAAGACACCTTATGGTTATCCGCATCTCCTCATTCGGAGACCCCAAGTCCGATTGACAAACAGAGACCAATGTGGTCATCTGCACCCTTTCCGGAGATGTCAGCATCTTCAGGCCGAGACTATTTGTCTCACAAAAGCAAGAACTACGTAGGTCTGAGTTCCTCATCTCAAATTGAGGATACGTAGGAGCAGAAGCCCCGCTTTTGTCGACCACCCCATCCTGCTATCGTTACCCGTGAGTCTGGTAGCATGTGGAGACGCCTTACGGTTATCTGCACCTCGTCATTTGGAGACCCCAAGTTTGATTGACAAGCGGAGACCAATGTGGTCGTCTGCGCCCTTTCTGGAGATGTCAACATCTTTCGGCCGAGACTCTTTTGGTCTCACAACATCTGTTGATCCTGACCCATGCGTTAGGTGGCAGGCGGATATACCCAAGTGATTATTCGTACAAAGACAACATTTGCTGATCCTGACCCATGTGTCAGGTGGCAGGCGGATATACCCAAGTGATTATCCGTACAAAGACAACATCTGCTGATCCTGACCCATGCGTCAGGTGGCAGGCGGATATACTCAAGTGATTATCCATACAAAGACAACATCTGTTAATCCTGACCCATGCGTCAGGTGGCAGGCAGAAATACCCCAAGTGGTTATCCGTACAAACACAATTTTGTTACCCTGACATGTGAGAAGTCAGGTAGCATGTGGAGACACCCAAGGGTTATCCGCACAGACACATTTTGAAGACAAAAATGTCTTCAGTCATGCCTTCAAAAGGTGACAATGACCCTCATCCACATTTCGAAGACGACAATGTCTTCAGTCATTGCATGCCTTCAAAAGGCGACGATGTCCTCATTTGCATTTCGAAGATGAAAATGTCTTCACCTCAAAAAAAAGAAAATATATATATATGTGTGTGTGTGTGTGTGTGTGTGTGTGTGTGTGTGTGTGTGTGTGTGTGTGTGTAAGAAAAAAATAAAATATATATATATATATATATATATATATATAATAAAAAAAATAATGGAAAAGAGAAGAACAAAACGAGAAAAGGGGGAATCTTAGTGTCTTCATGCTTCCACGGGTTTTACTACTTGGACTTCCGCTAGCGGCCGGTTGGATGATTCAGCTCGAACAAAATTAGTGTCTTATTTTTACTTCTCTTTTATCTCTAATAAAAGATAAGTAAAAAGGGGCAACTGTCATACCCTAATTTCGTTAGGGGACCATTGTTTGTCGGCATGCGACCTTCGTTTGACCACTTCAAAATGTTTAACACCCATCGTCGAGGAATCCGTAAAGTTCTGGGATGTTTCAAAGAGAAATCGGCCCAAAACACGAAAATGGGAGTGTATTTAGTAAAGTGTGGGGGTGTGTAAATAGATTGTTACACTCTAATTTCATCTAGGGACCGTTGTTGATCGTTTTGGAAGGCTTAACACCCATCGTGGTGGAATCCATAAAGTTCCGTGAGGTTTCGAAAGCCAAAAACACAAAAATAGGGGTGTGAACTTATCAAGATGGGGGTCTAAATAGCAATTTTTAAATCTAGGCCCTTCCAGAACATTTTGGAAGTTGGGTTGCTTAAAGAGAAAGCAACCTCCTCCCCCGTTTTGTTGAAAATAGATTCTAGGGCTTCCGTAATGCTTTCGTAAAATTCTCGTAACCCTAAATAAGCATATTTCACTTAAGTTGGGTGAGAAGAGAAAAAAAGAAGAAAATCAAGTCCAATATACCTCCGTAAGGCTTCCATAATGTTTCCGTAAATTACAAAAAAATGGGGTAAACATAGTAAAAGGGGGGTGCCTCAGGAATCTTCCTGAGGAAGCCACCTGTTCACCTGGGCGAGCTGGGCGGCAATCTCCACCCCCTTTTTTTTTCTATAAATAGGCTGAGGGGGGCTGTTCCAAAGGGTCCCTGACCCCTATGTTATGCATTTCAACTATTTTTGGTGAAAAAATGTGTTTCCGTGAAGAAAATCCAACACAAGGTGCTTCCGTAATGCTTCCGAGACGTTTCCATGAGCAATTTCGTGAAGATTTTCCACCGTTCTTCACGCGTTCTTCGGTCTTCAACCGGTAAGTTTTCGAATCTAAGACTTTCAATTCATTTCTTGTTTTATTGGCTTTCATCTTCATTTCGTTCACTTTCGGTTTTCTTTTTGTCCGTTTTTAACGAGCTTTTAACCGTATTTAAGCCATGTTCTCACCTAATAAATGATAAAATGAATTCCGACTGATCATTTATGTTGTAATCTCATTTAATCACTGTTAAAACAAAATTTAACCGATTTTTCACACTGTAATCTCGGTTAAACCAAGAAAAGGAAAATAATAATAAAATAATCAAAATATCTTGAAAAAAAATAGTAATAAAATAATCAAAAAAATCAATCGGACATTTTTCTTTGAAAGTTTCCTTGAATTAATTGACTAATAACCAAAGTGAAACGAAAGCTTAAATCAACTCGCAAACCAAGCTTTGTCCGCAAAAGTCACATGAAACCGTTTTAAGGTCCAACGCCTTAAAACGGTCCTCTTTGCTTTTATCGGTTAACATGGACCGTTCAAAAGCATAAAATCAACACATAACTTTATCGCTTTTGCAAGAACTACGTAGGTCTGAGTTCCTCATTGCAATTGAGGATACGTAGGAGCAAAAGCCCCACTTTTGTCGACCACCCCAAGAGATCGTTAATGGTCCAACGCCTTAACGTTTCTCTCCTTTCAAAAACCAAGAGATCGTTAATGGTCCAACACTTTAATGTTTCTCTCCTTTTCAAAAATCAAAAGATAGTTTAAAGGTCCAATGCCTTAAACGACTTTTGTTCGGTTAAAATATATCTTGCGAAAAAAGATAAAAACAACTTAACCAACGTTTAGTTCTGAAAGAACTACGTAGGTTTGATTTCCTCATCGCAATTGAGGAATACGTAGGAGCGAGGGAAACACCTTTGTCGACCACGAAAAGATAAAAAATACAAAAAGGCCCAATAAAGTAAAAAACATAAAAAGGGGAAAATACATAAAAACATAAAAAGGGAAAAATACATAATTTTGAAGTCATGTCTTGCACACTCGATTAAAGGTTGTCGTCCCTTGTGACGGACGCGTGGGGTGCTAATACCTTCCTCGTGCATAAAAATAACTCCCAAACCTTTCACACTTAAAGTTCATAGACCACACGCATCTTGGTTTTTCTGACGTTTTCCTCGAATAAACGTTAGTAGTGACTCCGCGCGCCTTCCTCCCTTAGAAGACGCACCCGTGAGCCTTCGCGTCGCCCTCCCGCCGAAGGGTAGGTCGTGACACACATTATTCAATCCCCCTTATAATGTGTTCTTGTATTTCACATAATTGAGTTAAATTACCACGATCAATTCTCAATTACTTTGTTCAAATGTACGTGGGCCAATACAACTACTTGTACAGGAATTCTGATTGATCATCTAGGATTTACATCAATAATTTTTGTGCACTTAATACACACTAGTGATAATGACGATTATGAGTTGTACATCCAAGTTTCAAAGCTTAAATGGTTTATCATGTAGAAGATGAGTTAGATAAAAATTGGAGTATACCCATACATCTAAAGTCACAAGACTTATACAACATGGGTGAAAATGATGTGTCATTTTCCATGGATGTGAGCAATTTGAACATCAAAATTTGGAAATACTATTTCCACATGGGGAAAAGAATATACATTTAGCAAGGTCTTGTTTTTAATTATCATTTTCTTTATTAATTTGTCATTTTATTTACTAATTGTCATTTATCATCATTATTATTTATGTTATTTATTAAATTGGTGTTTGACTTCCACTATGTTATTGTTTCCTAGGATCTTTGAAGATGAAGAAACTTTTCACCAAGAAGACTAGTGCAATTCCACATAAGATCAAGAATGGCTTTTTTAGCCAAGTTCTAGCCACTCCTAATAGTAGTAATTCTCAACCTTCATATGCACATGCAACTCATCATAATATGATGCGCCCACCTTTACCTAATAAAAATAATCCTAGTAGGTCTCCTTACTAATTACTAATATTTAAGATTTTATTTAAACACAACACCTTAGTAATTGATTTACAATATTTATTGGTTGTTAGGAACCTTGAAGAAGCCAACAACCTTTAAGAAGAATAGCTCAACACCTCTGGTGTATGCTCATCATCCCCAATCTAGTACTGAACCTCCACCCCTACCTCCACATCAGCCTAGTACATTACTTTCACCTACATCTCAACCTAGTAATATATCTCAAGTCATACTTTAATTTGGAACTCAATATTCAATTGCATTAATTGTGTGGAATATATTTCATAATTTATAGTTTTTATTGCTTTCTAAAAACCCTAAAGACAAAGTTCTTTTCTACCAACAAGACTAACTCTACACCTCAACAAAATCTTCAATCTCCACTTGAATCTTAGTTTTATTCTCAGCCTACACATGCATCTCAATCTCATACTTATCCTATGCATGCATCTGAGTCTGATACTCAGCATGCAAATGCATCTCAACCTAATTTTCAGCTTGTACAAGATTCTCAACCTATACTTACATCTCATACTCATTCTTAACCTACAAATGTTGTTGAACCAGAGTTCATTTTTATAGTGAAGAGGAAGAAATTGAAATGCAATAATCGCAACTTGCAGCTCGTAAGAGAGCATAGATTGTTTGTGTGATTGGTAAGCACTTTACAAGGCTATTGCATGGGTTTGGATTGAAGGTGTGTTAAACACTTTACAAGATTATTGTATGGTTTTACAGGCTTTATGAAAATTATGTTTTGTTGTCAAATTTGATTTATTATTGAAAAGTATTTGTATATTTTATCATATAGTTTTATGTACAAATTCATTTACTAGTATTTCTTAATCTCTTCCATTATTAGTGTGAACTTTGCACACTTGTGTTTTTGGTCTTACTACTTGTATATAATTATATTGTTGTTTTTCTAGTATATTTGATAATTTGGTCTTTATCTCCTACGGAATGAATTATTGAGGAATGGAATTATGATGACCAAGCAACTGCAGATAGTAAAGCATTGTTAAATAGGTTCTTGGATCACCTTGCAAGAGACTATGATGTATTTCCTTTTTGTTATACTGGTTGGAAGAAAGTTCCTAAAGACTACAAGTAAAAAGTACTTAAACACATGATTCAAGTGATGTATGTGTTTTAATTACACTATAATTTCAATTGTACTACAAATTGTTGTTAACTTTAATTGTCGAATAATTTGAAGGCTAAGTTTGAAGTTGAACATGCTTTTAACATAACTTATGTCTTCAAATCACTTAAAACAAAATGGAGAGGATTGTTAGACAAATGGCCTCAGTTATCTTAAGAAGGGGTGAATTAATTTTCCACTAACAAACTGTTAACCTGCTTCTAAATGATAGGCTCGGAATGCATAAGTAGAAGCAACAATCAATTTAATAATATTCTTTAAACATGAAAGACAAAATTGATTGCAGCAAAATAAATGAGATAAGGGAAGAGAAAATGCAAACACAGTTTTATACTGGTTCGGCAAATTCCGTGCCTACGTCCAATACTCAAGCAACCCACTTGAGATTTTTCACTCCCTTGTAAAAATTTGTTTACAAAGTCTGAACCACACAGGGACAACCCATCCCTTGTGTTCAGCATTCCTTACAACTTAAGAGACCCTCGGTCCCTTAATCAATCTCATTGAATGAGAAGAAACAAGAAGAAGTTTCTCTCTTTAAGAGAAGGATATTACAATTGAAGTCCATGGATGAACTCTTAATGGATTTGCAAGTGTTTTCCCAATAGTTTCTTTTGAGAGAGCATTTGGCAATGAAGTTCTCTTGGAATCTCTCTCATTTTCTTTTGAGAGGATAAGACATTTTTGACCAGCAAAACTCTCTCTTGAGAATTCGTGCCCAAGTCACCTATTTATAGGCCTTTGATGGTCATTCACAAATCCAATGAAAGGATGTGACTGTTGGCAGATTTTCTGAAAACTCTCCACTGGTAATCGATTACAATGTTTGTGTAATCGATTACACAGTTATAATTTGAAGGGTCGTGACTTTTGAATTTGAATTTCAGGAGTTTCGTTGTTGGTAATCAATTGCAGACATATGGTAATCAATTACATGTTCAAAATTCAAATTCAAAACCTTTTTCAACAACTCTTTTTCAACCTTCCCTTCTAGTAATCGATTACACTTTCTGGTAATCGATTACTAGAGCCTTGCATGACTTTGAAACCCTTTGTTTTGAGGCAAGGTTTGATCTTTAGTGAATCTTGAAGCATGGCTTTGTTTGTTGAAGCAATCTTGAATTAATCTTGAAGCAAATGCTTATCCTTTGAAGCGACCTTGTTTGATTCTTCTTTGACATCATCAAAATCATTATACATTCACATTCTCCCTGTTTTTTATGATGACAATCAAGTTATTTCTTTTCGACATCATCAAAACATGCATGATCCATATCCTCCCCCTTTTTTATGATGACGCTCATTATCAAGCAAATTCTTTGTGACATCATCAAAACTTGCATGATTTACATTCTCCCCCTTTTTGATGATGACAACCACCTGTAGGTTAGGAGCAACAACAACAAAAAATATCTATTTATATATAGTTTTACTCCCCTTTGATTTTGCAATGTTTGCTTATACGAGACAGTTGAAGATTTCATAGATTTCATATAAAAAACTGTCTCATAAAGAAATAGATAATTTCCCTTACTATTTCATCTTTTATCTATCTCTACCCCTTTGTCAACATCAAAAACAAATCATGAATAGAGAGTAGAAAAAATGTTACCACTTGTTGCAATATATGAGAGTCAAGTGATACCAAAAAGCATTAAAACAAACTATTTTGTACTCACAAAAATACATATCCACTATAAAACAATCAAAAGTAATCAATAATAAACATAACCTTCAAACACAATCATAAAAAACAATCATAATAACTCTCAAACACAATCAAATACAATCAATCATCAAACATTTCAAATTAAATTAATTAAATTAACAATCAACTAACTATGCACAATAATTTCTATTCCAAAATAAATTTCAAATTTCAAATTTTAAATTTCAATTTCAAATTTCAAATTTCAAATTTTAAATTTCAACTTCCAACTTCCAACTTCCAACTTCAACTTCAACTTCCAGTAACTTCCACTTCCAACTTCCAACTTCCAACTTCCATTTTCAACTTTCAACTTCCAATAACTTCCACTTTCAACTTCCAAATTTTAATTTCAAACTTCCAACTTGTTGGACACAATCATCAAAGATAATAAAAAACTCAACCAAAAACAATCAAAACTCAATCAAGAACAATCATAAAAAGCAATCAAAGACAAGTGACCTGTTGGTATCATTTGATATTACTTGTTGGGCTTGTTGATCAAGTGGCCTTTGTTTGTTGTCTCCATAAATTACATATTCACGTATCTTGGGATTCACTTTTCTTGGGGAGAAATGTGGTCTTTGTTTGTTGTCTTCATAAATCACATATCCACTTATCTTAGGGAGAAATATGAATAAACTTTGATGCATGCCATGTGTTTGGAGAAATTGCTATCAATGTATCAACTTTGCTCTTCTCCATTTTCATAGTCTTTCATCATGATACCCAGACTTATGATTTTATTCTCCAAATCACTTGAAGAATTTATGACATTATCTTCCTAAGTGATGTATCCTTTCTTTTCTTTCTTCTCTTTGAAATTTCTCTTGTCGGATTTTTCCATTCTTCTTTTAAACACAGGATAATTGAATCTCATGTGTCCAAGTTGATTGTATTCATAGCATTTTGGGGCTAAGGAGGAATCTTCTTCTTTCTTCTTTCATCATCATTCCATTCTTCTCTAGGGTTTTTTTTATATAGTTGCATTTCTCTCTACCATTGTAGAAATAAAGGGATCAAATTCAATGGCTTCCCATATCTTTAAATCTATTACTTCTATAAAGATCTGCATTCAGGTTTTCAATAATGATAACCCTCACCATTGAACATAAGAGCCTATTGATAGAATTTCCCTCAGAAAATGGAAAGTTGGATGAGGGCATATCTATTCTTGAAGTTTTTAAACGTTATATAAGAATCCTGCTCTTATACTACTTGTTAGACAAATGGCCTCAGTTGTCTTAAGAAGAGGTGAATTAATTTCCCACTAACAAACTTTTAATCCGCTTCTAAATGATAGGCTCAGAATGCAGAAGTAGAAGCAGCAATCAATTTAATAATGTTCTTTAAACATGAAAGGCAAAATTGATTGCAACAAAATAAATGAGATAAGGGAAGAGAGAATGCAAACACAATTTTATACTGGTTCGACAAATTTCGTGCCTACGTCCAGTACTCAAGCAACCCACTTGAGATTTTCCACTCCCTTTGTAAAAATCCGTTTACAAAGTGTGAACCACACAAGGACAACCCATCCCTTGTGTTCAACATTCCTTACAACTTAAGAGACCCTCGGTCCCTTAATCAATCTCATTGAATGAGAAGAAAGAAGAAGAAGTTTCTCTCTTTAAGATAAGGATATTACAATTGAAATCCACGGATGAACTCTTAATGGATTTGCAAGTGTTTGCCCAAGAGTTTCTTTTGAGAGAGCATTTGACAATGAAGTTCTCTTGGAATCTCTCTCATTTTCTTTTGAGAGGATAAGACATTTTGGACCAGCAAAACTCTCTCTTGAGAATTTGTGCCCAAGTCACCTATTTATAGGCCTTTGATGGCCATTCACAAATCCAATGAAAAATGTGATTGTTGGCAGATTTTCTGAAAACTCTCCACTGGTAATCGATTATAATGTTTGTGTAATCAATTACACAGTTATAATTTGAAGGGTCATGACTTTTGAATTTGAATTTCAGGAGTTTAGTTGCTGGTAATCGATTACAGACATATGGTAATCGATTACATGTTCAAAATTCAAATTCAAAAACCCTTTTCAACAGCTCTTTTTCAACCTTCCCTTCTGGTAATCGATTACTAGAGCCTTGCATGACTTTGAAACCCTTTGTTTTGAGGCAAGGCTTGATCTTTAGTGAATCTTGAAACAAGGTTTTGTTTGTTGAAGCAATCTTGAATTAATCTTAAAGCAAATGTTTATCCTTTGAAGCAACCTTGTTTGATTCTTCTTTGGCATCATCAAAATCATCATACATTCACAAGGGCATCATCAAGAATTATGGGAGCAAAGGGATGATGGCACCTATAATAGAGTTCAACTGATTACGATGGTCCCAAGAAGATTAAATAAGGATCAATGGGCATCTTTTGTTGACTATCGTCTAGATCCAAAAAACTAAGATAAAATTAAATTTTTATTCACCTGCTTAGATTTACAAATTTTTCTATGTCAATGATTAGGAAAAAGCCCAAAAAAATAAAGACAATAGCCAGAAGCAACACACTCAAGAAGCAAAAGATGGTAGCCTATACTTCTTACTTTTTAATAATGAAATTATTCTTTTTCTTTTTACATATAATTCTTAATTTTGTAGGATTTGGAGTGTAGTCGCAAAGTTAGTGGGAGAGAAATAAGGATAGCAACACACAAACATGCAAGTGAAGAATTTATGAATGACAAGGCTAGAGAAATTAGTTACATTCAATTCTATTATTTTATTTCTTTTTAGTGTTCTTTGTAGAAAAAATGAAGCATATGAATCGAGTGGAAGTGTTTCAAAAGACATATCAAGTAAACATTCCTTAGCTTAGGCTCTAGGAAGTTAAGAACACCATGGACGTGTTCGGAGTGTAATTATTTCAAACTTAAATGAGGATTAATGTAGAAAAATAAAAAAGGAAGGGGTTATGTGTAATTACACAAAACCTTAGGGGATGTTGTTGTAAGTTACTCTTTTTCTTTAAAAAAAACTTTATGTTAATCTGATTATAAATCCCTTTTTTATAAAAGAAAAAAAATCACTTTGTATAATTGAATTATTTTTTTAATGAATGGATCTCAAGATCCAAAAAGGAAAATCACATTAGAATCCTTATTGTTACTTTTTGCACCACTCATTTTGCTTCCTACACCTCCTAAGGATTCCAATTGACAAAAAATCCCATCTCACAATTATGGATGGCTTTGGCTCTCCCTGTAATACCCTGAGATATTATAAGTTATAAATCGATGTTTAATTGTATTTATTGTGTTATTTGACTATATGATACTTGAATGAGTTGAAGTATGCCTTGAACTAGTCATGTGTGAATTTCTTGATGTGGATGTTGAATTATGTGGATTTTTGTTGATCGAAGTTGAAATTATGAGATTTTAGATTTTACCAAAAACCTAGTTCAATGAAATCGCGATACTGGATTCGATAACCGTTGGATCATCTTCAATTTTTGTCTGGATCTCTCTAAGATACGTTTCTACAGTCTGACCATTGGGATTTTGAAATTAATAAGTTTTGGTCTCCCGCTAAGCGAGAATGGCACGCTAAGCGCAAATCCAACTGAGGGGAATTGCGCTGAGCGGCCCAAAGCTGCGCCAAGCCCAATTCCAACCGAGGGGAATTGCACTGAGCGACCCAAAGGTGCGTGTCATACCCTAATTTCATCTGGGGACCATTTTTTGTCGGCATGCGACCTTCATTTGACCACCTCAAAATGTTTAACACCCATCGTTGTGGAATCCGTGAAGTTGTAAGATGTTTCGGGGAGAAAACGGTCAAAAACATGAAAGCGGGAGTGTATTTAGCAAAGTGGGGTGTGTGTAAATAAACTGTCACACTCTAATTTGTTGAAAAATTGTTTTCAGGGCTTCCGTGGCTTCCGTAAAATTTCTGAAAACCTTGGGTAAGCATATTTCACTTAATATTGGTGAAATAGGAGAGAAAAAAAGATGAAAATCAAATCCGAAACACTTTCGTAACTTTTCTGTAAAGTACAAAAAGGGGGGTAAACTTAGTAATTGGGGTGCACTTAGAAATCTTCCTCAAGAAGCCTCTAGGCGGCAAGCACCTCTCTTTTTCCCTATAATTAGGGGACGGGGCTGTTTAAAAAATGTTCATGACCCCTAGGATATGCATTTTGGCTATTTTGGACAAAAAACACGTTTCCGCGAAGAAAAATCGAGTCGAAGTGCTTCCGTGAGCAAATTTGTGAAGATTTTCCTCCGTTCCTCACCGTTCTTCGTTCATTCTTCGTTCGTTCTTCGTTCTTCAACCGGTAAGTGTTCGAATCCGAGACTTTCAATTCATTTCTTGTTTTGTTTGCTTTCATCTTCATCTCGTTCACTTTCGATTTTCTTTTCTTCAGTTTTTAACGTACTTTAACCATTTATATAAGCCGTTATCTCACGTAATAAATGATAAAATGAATTTCAACCGATCATTTGCAATGTAATCTCGTTTAATCACTGTTAAAGCAAAATCTAACCAATCATTCACATTGTAACTTCGGTTAAACAAAAAAAAAAAGCAAAATAATAATAAAATAATCAAAATATCTTGGAAAAAAATAATAATAAAATAAATCAAAAAAATCAATCGAACGTTTTTCTTTGAAAGTTTCCTTGGATTAATTGACTAATAACCAAAGTGAAACCAAGGCTAAAATCAACTCACAAATCAAGCTTTATCCGCAAAAATCACTTGAAACCGTTTTAAGGTCCAACGCCTTAAACGGTCCTCTTTGTTTTTATCGGTTAACATGGACCGTTCAAAAGCATAAAATCAACACATAACTTTACCACTTTTGCAAGAACTACGTAGGTCTGATTTCCTCATCGCAATTGAGGATACGTAGGAGCAAAAGGCCCGCTTTTGTCAACCACCCCAAGAGATCGTTAATGGTCCAACGCCTTAACGTTTCTCTCCTTTCAAAAACAAGAGATCGTTATTGGTCCAACGCCTTAACGTTTCTCTCCTTTCAAAATCAAAAGATTGTTTAATGGTCCAACACCTTAAATGACCTTTGTTCAATTAAAATTGATCTTGCAGAAAAAGATCAAAACAACTTAACCAACGTTTAGTTCTGAAAAACTACGTAGGTCTGATTTCTTCATCGCAATTGAGGATATGTAGGAGCGAGGGAAACACCTTTGTCGACCACATCAAAATTAAAAACATAAAAAGCATAAAAACACAAAAAGACATAAAAAAAAGGGAAAATAAAACATTTTGAAGTCATATTTGCACACTTGATTAAAGGTTGTCATCCCTTGTGACGGACGCGTGGGGTGCTAATACCTTCCCCGTGCGTAAAAACAACTCCCAAACCTTTCATGATTAAAGTTCATAGACCACAACTTTCCGGTTTTTCTGACGTTTTCCTCGAATAAACAACTTCCAAGAAGTGGACTTCGGCTTAGCGCGACAGAACCGCTAAGCGAAAGTTGCAGGTTATAAATACGTCCTCAACGTGAAAAACACGATTTTCACTCTCCTCTTCTCCCAAAAACGCCACCCGAACCCTAAAACCTCATTTTTCACCACCCAAGACCACCGGTGGCTGCCGTAAGTTGCCGTTGCTTGCCGTTGGACCCCCACACCAAGAGGAACACTTTAATCGGAGCGAAATCCTTAGAATCCTCCTTGAAGATTCGATGGAGAAAATCCCTCAATCCTCCATTTCAAAGTTTCTCTGAGGTAATCTTGACTTCTAAGCCTTCTCCTAGCTAGTTTGAGTTCCTCTTAGTGTCTCTTATGTGTTGGGTACTGTAATAGGGTGTTTTTACACTTCCTTTGAAAAACCCTAGAGAATGAGACATTGTAAAAGTTATCTTTTTATAACATTGAGGTTATTTTTGCGGCATTCACTGAACCCCGGTCACATTGGCGTGATCGGAATTTCAAAATTATGTTTCCATTTGTAGAATCCGAAACACCCCTTAGCCCTTTATGTTTTGACAGGGGTATTTGACCCTGAATGTTACCTTTGACCTTGTTTTTGAAATCCATATTAAATTCCTTTCGTTTTGGCGTAATAAAGACTCGCGTTGGACCGACAAGCGCGAACGAGAGAGAGACCTCTAAGTGACACAAGGAGGAACTGACGAGGAGCTCACGATAGGTGAGGGGAGTTATTATAAAATTTACCGTTTTGACACCATAGTTAGGGTCAGGGAACCTAGCTATGAGAATACCTGCCTGTCCCTATTGCATGTTGAATTTCTTTCAAGAAAACTATGTTTTTAACCAATGGGATGTGATACATTTGGTATTGATGTGAATGTTGGTTTTCAAGAAAAATTATGTTTTTAACGAATGGGATGTGATATATCTATTGCTGATGAATAACATTATTGTTTATTAAACTTGTGTTGTTGATGTTGCTATTGGTGACTTTAATTGATATGTGGTGATGTTGATATTTACGATGATATTGATTTGAGATGACGTTGTTAATGGTGATCATGTCAGCATGAATTGATGTTATTATTGATGGTTATGTCAATATGGAATGAGGTTGTTGTGGTTATTGGTGATGTCATTGAAATGGAATGTTGATGATGTTGGAAATGCATTGACAAGTGCATGTTGTGTATGTTCGTGGGGGGCAGAGTGCACTGACCTTGTGTAAGAATCTAGCATCGTTGCGGGGATGCTTAAGCACTTTAATTTGTCCATGTCATTGTACTTGATGGTGTCCACGTTCATACGTCGTATGTGTGTATGTCCATGGGGGGGTGCATTGACCTGTCGGACGTTCCTTGTGTGGGAAACTAAAGTGGTTAAAGAATCTAAACATTTATGAGGGAATGCTTAGGAGCTTTAATTCATCCATGGTCATTGTACTTGATGGTGCCTATGTTTCATATCTTATATGACATGGGAAATAGTATAAACTGTGATAGTATGTACTTTATACTAGGGGGTGTGTCACCTGGTAGGGAATTCCTTGTGGCCCCAGGTTGATCACCTGGGGGGGAGTTACGGTGCACGACTGGGTGGCGTCGACAAATACTACATGGTTTTCTAAGTGAGGTGTTGTGTAGACACGCTTAGGGCTATTTCCTTGGTATTGGATACGGTACGTACCGCATTGCATCTGAGAGTTGAGGTCGGGTGCATGCATCATTCTAAGCAATCTTGATTGGATCCATGGATGGATGATGAATAATTGTTGAATGTGTATGATGAATAATTGTTGAATGTGGGTGTTGAATAATGAATGTTGTGTAAGCTCATGATGTTTGCTTATGTTTTCTTGCTAATTGTGATTATTTGGATTTAACATTGGTTCTTTTTATAATGAACTCACCCTTGCAATTTTGTATCGTGTGGTTGATACCTGTGATGATCGCGAACCTTGTTCGTGGGAGCAGAATGACAACAGTAGGGTGTAGGGATGAGATTCTGTTGAGGAGCCACCAAGCTGACGTGATGACGTTGAGATTATTTTGGGAAGAGAGTTGTGTTTTGTTAATCAACTCCTCCATAGTTGGTTCATGATTTCTTTTGTTGGATTAAGAATGTAAATCACAAATTTAATTATATGTTCGAATTAATTTAATCTTCATTATGCGTATGATGTGTACTGAACTACTATATTAATATTCATGTATTCGATTAAACATTGGTGTGTGTTTAGGGACATGTGTGTGTGTGTGTGTGTATATATATATATATATATATATTTGTGAAATTCAAATTTACTATGATTTTTATAAGCAAAATAATGGAGTTTTCATAAAAGAAAGAAAAAAGAATTTAATTTCTTGCTGTTTAGAGTGGTGATATCATAGCGATGAGGTGGGTCGTTACAAGCTTGATATTTGTTGGTGGAAGGTTGAAATTGTTGTTGGTATAAAAGAGACAGACTCAAAAATTTAATACTCATCTTCATCCTCGTTGAATTTTATTAGGTCCGGATATACCCACAGGTAATCCATTATATTTTTTTTTTATAATTTTAATTTAGTTGTATATTTTTAAATAAATTACATATTAAGCTTTTAATTATATTTTAATTCAAACAATATATAAATATAATGAATAAAAAAGAAATTAAAGAAAAAAATAAAGAATTCAATTATATTTTTAGTTAAATGTATATTATAAAGTTTGTTATTTAATTATTTAACTATTAAGCTAATTTATGTATATTTAAAAAATTATAATAATAAAATATTTAATATATATATATATATATATATTATGTATATGTATATATATGTTATGACAACAAATTTATAAAAAATGTATTGATGGTGGGTATAATCAGACACTCATCCCTGCTTAAAAAGTTCAAATAATACTCGTACCTATCCCCAAACCTTCAAATCACTATTCCTTGTCAAACTAGAGACAAGTTCAGGGTGATATCTACAAGTATAGGTTATTTGTCATGCCTACTCACCAAACACCTCTATTCCAGAATGGTAATTCTGAACTATTCCAAAATATGACTTTTTCTTAATCCAGAATATGTATTTTCGAACAGGTTTTCGAATTACTTATCCTATTAAGGAATAACTATTCTAGAAAATAAGAATTATGTTGGAGGGACCTATGGGGTGGTGACGTGTGACTGTGGACAACGTGGTGGTGGTGTTGCACACGGATCTGGAGGAAGGTGGGGGTGACAGAGTGTTGCTGGTGATGATGGCAAGGGTTTCCTTGGGAGAGGGAGGAATGCCTAGTGAGGGGTTACTTAGGTCTGTTGGATCTTCTGGAGATGCAGGAAGAAAAAAAGGAGGTACAGGAACTAATTCCCTAGAGTCCTGGCAAAATTAGCTAAATTATTATTATGAGCCTCAAATTGAAATTTGGGCTAGCCCATCTAATAAAGTCCAGGAGTATGAAGATGGAAAAGAAAGGGTGTTATAAAAACTACTCTCATCACTACTCATTAGGGTTTCTGGATGCTGCTAGTTTCTGTCTGAAAGCTATTCTCCACCGTAGCCGCAAGCTTCGCCGTTTGAAACAGTGCCTCAACCATGGCAGAACAAGTTAGTTATTTTCCTTCATAAGAATGGTTCTTTCGTGGCCTTGCATTAACTCGCTATTCATAATTTGCTTTTTAAATTTTGGCTTACAGACAGAGAAGGCTTTTCTGAAGCAACCAAAAGTGTTTCTATGGTATACTGATCCACACAATATTGCATCATTTACTCTCTGCTTTGATTTTGTTTATTTATTATGCTTTAGTTATGTTGGTGTCTGTGTTGATGTGTTTTTGAAGCTCTAAGAAAGGTGGGAAGGGAAAGAGGCCTGGGAAAGGTGGGAATCGCTTTTGGAAGTCAATTGGGCTTGGATTCAAGACTCCCAGAGATGCCATTGAAGGTAAATATAATATTCACTTTTATTTTATGTTTCAGATTAGAACTTTTTACTTTGCTCCTATAGGATTCATGTTATTGTTATGGCTTATGAATGTAGGTATCATCAGATTTTATAGTAAATATTAAAATTTGAGAATATAGGGTGCTGATAAATTCCATTCTAGGGACATCAGACTTGTTCCGATGTGGGGCACCGTCTGCTTTTGCTTCCCTGTTGTATTTTTTTTAATGGCAGTGGTTTTGTGAAGTTTTGAAGTGTCATTTGGGTACATTTGTTGTTTATTAGGTGAAGTGTGTTGATAGTAATAGAATTACTTCATAGCTAAGTTAGGTGGCTGAATCCTGAGCATAGAAAGCTGAATTGTTAACCTAGCCCTGATTTGTTTTTGGAATGTGTAAAACTTGATGATGCATTTATATTGATGTCCAGTGTCCTAAGTTGCTGGGAAAGTAATTCATTGGACGGGGCTTGGTGTTTAAATGATATGTCTATTATTTCTTAAATTATGGTGTGAGACTGTGAGGAGAAATATTCATTAATATATTTTGTTTTTGATAAGTTGGAGTTTATAATGTTTTATATTGCATGGATGCTGGAACAAACATGTTGAGGAGAGGTGAGATTGATGTGAAGACCAAAGTTTATAATGTGATTGATGTTGTGTTATGAGAACTAAAAATTGTTTATGGATATGAACATACACAGTTGTGATGTGTCTTTTAAGTGTCTATATGGTGATTGGTGTCTTGTTGCTCATAACATAAACTTGTAACCTTCACCTTCACTATTCCATTTGGGCATTTTCTTCTGTCTATTTGGTGACTTCTGTTTCCAAATCATGGTCCTGCTTTTTTTCCCCCCCATACAGGAACATATATTGACAAGAAGTGCCCCTTCACTGGCAATGTTTCCATTCGGGGTCGTATCCTAGCCGGTACTTGTCACAGTGCTAAGATGACAAGGACCATTATTGTAAGGAGGAATTATCTTCATTTTATTAAGAAATACCAGAGGTATTCCCCTTCCATACCTTTGGTGAGCAGTTATTGTTGTTTACATGGACAGAAGTAACTAATGTTTCTTCTTTGCTCATTCTATTTAGATATGAAAAGCGACATTCCAATATTCCTGCACATACATCACCTTGTTTCCGTGTTAAAGAAGGAGATCATGTTATTATTGGCCAATGCAGGTTAGATCTTTATAGGAGATTTCTGGGATTACTAATGGGAGAATTTATTAGTGTCTATTGTATAGATTTAACCATCTGATTGCCTTTATTTGTGCCATATGTTTAGGCCAATCTCGAAGACAGTGAGGTTCAATGTTTTAAAAGTGATTCCAGCTGGATCCTCTAGCGGAGCAAAGAAGGCATTTACTGGAATGTGAAATTTGAATTGTGTCAGTTTTCATTGAAGGGTAGGGTTAGTTTGCGAGTTAGTAGAAGCTTTTGTTCAAATGCCTCAGGGTTGTTAGTTAATGATCAAATTAATTTTTGATATCTTTCAAGGCTTTGCCTTGATTTGAGTGGTTGTGTGTTATGGATTTTAATATAGATTATGGTTCTTAAATAGTAGTTGCATTTATTTTTATGCTTACTCTTATCTTGTTGTCTCCATTTCTTTATTCTCTTTATTTTTTCTCTCTAGATTACATATTTTGCATAGGTCTTAAATATGTGAATTTGTAGATTAAAAATTCCGTATGTAATCTTTAAACTTTGAATTGGTATATTGTTTGTTCAAATCATTGTTTTCAAACTCGAGGATCCTCAAGGTCGGAAAGGGGATTGTTATGGAGTTCATCTTCTCTGCAGTTGGTTTATAACTAGTGGAAGAACATACTTAAATTCCTTCCCAAATTTACCCACTTTCAAATCTAAGTCCAAATATAGAAGTGGGATAGTCGTTATGGAGGAAATATACAGTTTGCCTTGATATCTATCAGCTCATGCTTTAGTGGTGGCTAAAATTCGTTGCAGACGATATAGATATGCTGACAAAGTGGCCTTGCTGTCATGATTTTTTGAGATTTAGTTCTTGTTGCATTGATTTATCCAGTCCCAAACACCTCTCCTCAAACCAATCTAATAAGCATTTTGGCCTTGTGTTAAAAGTACCATATTTTTGTCTGGTCTTGTTTGTGTTGGATGAAATTACACTCGTGACTCAACATATTCCCGCAAGGATTATTATTTAACATACATTACTTGTCAGCATCCATTTTGTTTTTCATACTGGTTAGTCAATACGTTAAAGAAAATCAAACAAGTGAAAATTAATTGTTTTCATTAATTTTTTGCCCCATATGCTGGTTGTGATATGTTGAATGTTTCCATAATCTGAGATGTGATATACTCGGTTTTTCATTGGCTTAATTGTAGTTTTTATCACTTGAGTTAAATTTTGTGAATCGTTACCAAAATTTTTAATATTGTGTATTTTACCATTGTAGATAAATCTTTTTATCAAACTAAGTGATTTTGTAAAATTATATATCAAACTTAGTTTCAAAACTTATTTATTGAAGATGGATAATTTTGATTTTATATCGGTTATAATTATAATTAATGTAGGAAAATAACTTTTTGCATTGGTTATAGTCATAATTAATATAGAAAGTCACTTTTGTAATCGATTATAACTAGTACAAAAATTTAAAAAATTAGATGGTAAAAATTGTAAAATTCATGAAAAAATACTTAAATGGTAAAATCTATAAAATTATAAAAGTTGGATGATAAAATTTATGAAAATAAAATTTGAGTGATAAAATTCACAAAAATAAAACTTAAGTGTTAAAATTTGTAAAATAATGGAAGTTTGGGAGTAAGGTTTTTTCATTCAAGCTGAGAAGAGCTCACGTAGAAATCTACTCATTGTTGTCATATACGCAGCATATCTTCCTCTTGTGCTGTTCAAAGTTTGATCATCCTCTAGACAAAAACAGTCGAAATTCAAACAAAAAAAAAAAAGATCATTATCTAGGCAAAAACGCATTACCAACTAGTCGAAATTCACACATCAAAAAGGAGGCGGAGGTATGGAAAAGAACAGACTATTTGTTGTGTCTGATGCCAGAATTTATAATGTTTTGGCGTTGTCTCAAACTTCTTTTATGGTTTTCTTTTTTATTGTTATTTTTAATGTAAAATACGATAATTTAATTCAATAGTTATTACAAAAATGCCGTATATCACTTCTGATCAGTTATAGCTGAAGGTGTGGAGAAAAGTTATTATTCTACTATAGAGAATTTTTTTCACTTCAATTTGATTTCTTTGATGTATTTGCTAAACGTTAATTACAAAAGACTAGTATGTAAAGTGCAAGTAATATACATTCACATTCACCAATATTGTCAATAATGAGTATTGACCAATATTGTCAATAATGAGTATTGAAACAAGTGTTATGAAAATTAAACTAGTAATCTACTTAAGATATTGGATCAATAGGTCAGATATTTAGTTGATCACTTAATAAAATGTTATCAATCCACATTTTTATAATTTAAAATTAAATTCATTGTCATAATCAAACTATAAATATTATATAATTATTTATTACTATAAATAATTTTATTAAGTATTATCATTAAATTAAAAAATTCTTATTTTTCAAGACTAACAAGTCTATTAAAGAGGTATATCACAAATATTAATTAGTATGTCAATTAGTTATTATATATTCTTATAAAGATTACATGAACATATTATGTTATTTATTAATTAGTTAATAATAATTTGACATGTTATATGAATTATAAAAAAATACTTTTCAACCAGGTCAAACTGAACCAATTTGGTCAAAAAGCATCATTTACATTTTCGATCCTACGAAATCTAGCATGCACAAGTTATTTGGACCGTTAAATATAGGTCTAAGATTGCCGACGGCTATTATTTTTAAGTAATCCAAATTTTATATTATGGTTAACAAAATACCCACATGGAAAAGGAAAATCTCCAAAAGGTTGGTCTCTTTTCGATTTCAGTTGCAGCCTTGCACTTGCAGTTAACCAATCTCCATAGACGATTAGTGAAGTTGAATATTTGAAAGAAAAGAAAAGTACAACAACAGAAGAAAATCTCCAGAAGAACTCTTGAGATCATGACACAAATAGAACACGTTTCGTTTCTCTATAGATGTTATTCAAACAATTTCTATGATTGCTTCTGTTTCACATCCCTTTGTCTCCACAATTGCCACTTCATCCCTACTTAAAGTTCAATATCGAATAACAGTCCAAATAAGTTGTGTACGGTGCCAAAGTCTAGAAACAAATTCTTGAACAAAATTTCACCCGACCCAGGAACCTTTCACAGAAACCTTCCCATTCACAACATAAGGGAGGTTTGTTATGGAGAAACTTATCACAAAATCCTCCTCAACCGAAGAGTTAAGTGTACTAGCCCCAACAAACTTGAGATAATCCCATTGAGCATTTTATTGTAGCAAAAAATCCAACGATGAAGGAAAAAAATAAATAAAGAGAATGGAGACAAGAAGATAAGAGTAAGCATGACCTGAAAACAGAAATAACTGCAACTACTATTCAACAATTAAAGTCTGTAACATATAACCACTCAAAGCATTACAAGATATCAAAAAATTGATTCAATCTTTAACTCAACCTTGATGTATTTGAACAGAGGCTTCTACTAACTTTGTAAGGTAACACTACCCTTCAATGAGAACTGAAAATTCAAATCTCACATTCCAGTAAAAGCCTTCTTTGCACCGCTAGAGGATCCAGCGGGGATCACTTTCAACACATTGAACCTCACTGTCTTTGAGATTGGCCTATACATATGGCACAAATAAAGGCAATCAGATGGTTAAATCTATACAATAGAGTAGACAACAATAAATTCTCACATTAGTAATCCCAGAAAAGGTTTCTCCTATGAAAGTCTAACCTGCATTGGCCAATAATAACATGATCTCCTTCCTTAACACGGAAACAAGGTGATATGTGTGAAGGAATATTTGAATGCCGCTTTTCATATCTAAATAGAATGAGCAAAGAAGAAACATTAGTTACTTCTGTCCATGTAAACAACAATAACTGCTCACCAAAGGTATGGAAGGGGAATACCTCTGGTATTTCTTAATAAAATGAAGATAATTCCTCCTCACAATAATGGTCCTTGTCATCTTAGCACTGTGACAAGTACCGGCTAGGATACGACCCCGAATGGAAACATTGCCAGTGAAGGGGCACTTCTTGTCAATATAGGTTCCTGTATGGGGGGAAAAAAAACAGGACCATGATTTAGAAACAGAAGTCACCAAATAGACAGAAGAAAATGTAGCCCAAATGGAATAGTGAAGGTGAAGGTTACAAGTTTATGATATGAGCAACAAGACATCAATCACCATATAGATACTTAAAAGACACATCACAAGTTCACAACTGTGTATGTTCATATGCATAGACAATTTTTAGTTCTCATAACACAACATCAATCACATTATAAACTTTGGTCTTCACATCAATCTCACCTCTCCTCAACATGTTTGTTCCAGCATCCATGCAATATAAAACATTATAAACTCCAACTTATCAAAAAAAAAAATATATTAATGAATATTTCTCCTCACAGTCTCACACCATAATTTAAGAATTAATAGACATATCATTTAAACACCAAGCCCCGTCCAATGAATTACTTTCCCAGCAACTTAGGACACTGGACATCAAAATAAATGCATCATCAAGTTTTACACATTCCAAAAACAAATCAGGGCTAGGTTAACAATTCAGCTTTCTATGCTCAGGATTCAGCCACCTAACTTAGCTATGAAGTAATTCTATTACTATCAACACACTTCACCTAATAAACAACAAATATACCAAAATGACACTTCAAAACTTCACAAAACCACTGCCATTAAAAAAAAAACAACAGGGAAGCAAAAGCAGACGCCGGTGCCCCACATCGGAACAAGTCCGATGTCCCTAGAATGAAATTTATCAGCACCCTATATTCTCAAATTTTAATATTTACTATAAAATCTGATGATACCTATATTCATAAGCCATAACAATAACATGAATCCTATAGGAGCAAAGTAAAAAGTTCTAATCTGAAACATAAAATAAAAGTGAATATTATATTTACCTTCAATGGCATCTCTGGGAGTCTTGAATCCAAGCCCAATTGACTTCCAAAAGCGATTCCCACCTTTCCCAGGCCTCTTTCCCTTCCCACCTTTCTTAGAGCTTCAAAAACACATCAACACAGACACCAACATAACTAAAGCATAATAAATAAACAAAATCAAGCAGAGAGTAAATGATGCAATATTGTGTGAATCAGTATACCATAGAAACACTTTTGGTTGCTTCAGAAAAGCCTTCTCTGTCTGTAAGCCAAAATTTAAAAAGCAAATTATGAATAGCGAGTTAATGCAAGGCCACGAAAGAACCATTCTTATGAAGGAAAATAACTAACTTGTTCTGCCATGGTTGAGGCACTGTTTCAAACGGCGAAGCTTGCAGGCTTAGCTACTGTGGATAATAGTTTCAGACAGAAAGAAGCCGCATCCAGAAACCCTAATGAGTAGCGGTGAGAGTAATCTTATAACACATTTTATTTGGGTCCTACTTCCTGCACCCTGTTGTTTGCTTCCTACACATCCTGATATTTTGTGAGTGGACAAAATTGTCCTTCATGGGGTTATGATTATGATGAGCTGGTAACCCTTGCACCCAGAATATTTGTTCGCCCCAATCCCAGCAGCCACCTTTCACTCATCAGTGTTGAAATGAAGCACCACTTCCCTGACCAAGTGTGTCGAAACATAACACCCCCTATCCCATTGGGTCCAGCGATGATAACCCAGCCCGTGAGGTTTCTCGAAAGCTCCCATTGTAGGCGGGTCGAAGGTACACAACAACAGGTAAGTTTAGCCTTTGCCTTTGTGTTATGTTGTATTGCCGTATTTGGCTTTTCATTTTCGTGGTGGTGGTTTTCGGGTTTGGTTGTTCTTGAGATGGTGATTGTGCCATGGTTGGGTCACCATAAAAAATTTCAGAATAGGAAATCAAGAAGGCCATAACATTTTCGGAATAGGTATTTTGAAACATGTCTTTAATAGTGTTAGTTTTCTTTTACGACTAACTTTTGTATAGAAAAGTTTTCCAAAATGTATATAAATCTCCCAATTTATGGTTATTTTTGGTAGGATTGTAAATATTTATAGTTTAGTTTTCATATGTGCTCAGTAGAAGCCTTCCTTATGAATTTAATGTAAAATTCACCTCAATTTCAGGTAAAAGGAGAAAATTATGAAGGTGCAAAAGTTGCTATCTCGCTAAGCCTGAATCATGCGCTTTGCGAGACCAAACCGCTAAGCGAGACAGCAGTGACTTAGCGATTGAGGACAAGCCTGAAGAGAGTTCTTCCACGCCAGCACGCGCCCAGCGCATATGCAGCTCGCTAAGAGAGACAATTGTCTCTTTTGCGCTAAGCGCGAGATTGGCGCTAAGCCAAATCTCACTTACTCGCGCTTAGCGCGAGAATGGCGCTAAGCGCGCCTTCGCGGATAGAAAGTCCTTTTTTAAGCCTGACTTGCGGAAAATGTAAAAGAGGTCTAAATAGACTGTAAATTGTGTGCAGAGAACAGAGGAAAAGCTAAGCAAGGAAGCAAAGGCCCTAACTTTTAGATAGATTCTAGGTTAAAGAGTAAGTCCTAGGTTTTTAGAGGTGGAGGAGGAATCCCCATTGCTTTGTAATCTGCTATTTTCTCTGAAACCCTTCTCCTATCTGTGAAAGCTGCTCCCTTGTAATGGAGGGCTAAAATCCTTTGTTGGGAATCTCTGTTGAATACTTGATGTAAATATTATTATTATCTATTTGAAGTTATTTTCATGTGTTCAATGTTTCTATCTACGCTTATTGTATGCATGCTTGTGGTTTGATCACCCATTGTGTGTGCTGTTAGGAACTTTTACATTGGAAAATGTATTGTTTCCTTAGAATTTGATAGAGCAGGGCTAGATAATTGCATTGCTAGGAATAGAGTGCAGGGTTTTGGTTTTTATTATGTTGTGATTATAATGTTGTTTAAATTAAGCTAAGTTCAACAAGAGACATCTGTGAACGAAGTTTAGTTTAAATTAGTCCAAACTTACGAGACATTGATGTTTGGTATTTTTGTCCTCAGTATAGAACACAAAAATAATTTTAAATAGAGAAAAAATCTAATTGCATCAAGTATCTCGGTAGAAGGACCCAACACTTTTACTTATTTGTTTTCAAACTCAATTGCTTACGTTTACTGTTCCTTTGATTAGAATAGAAAATACCTTTGTTTTCAATTCATGACACTTAATTCTTTTTACAAACACTTGCATTTTGAATGACACTTTTCCAAGTAAAACAAGTTCCCTAAGTTCGATACTCGGTTCATTCCATTTTAATTATTTACTTGACGACCCGGTGCACTTGCCGGTTAGATTTCACATCCACAAAAAAATAAGTTGTAGTACCAGGATGTGAACAAAGTATTTTGGCGCCGTTTCCAGGGAACTTCTTTTTATTTTGAAAAGTTTAGTTCAAATTGTAGGTGTTTATTTTTTTATTCTTTGATTCATTTTTTATTTTGTGAATATTTAGTTACTGCATAATTCATTGTTCGTTGGAATTGGTTAACTGTTGTTTTGCTTGTTTTGCATGCAAAGAAGGTCTTCTGCAGGTGTTTTGATTCCCATAGACTTGGAAATTAATGTAACTTGCAGGAAAAGGAACGCAGAAAGGAATAGAAAGTTTTTGCAGGTCATTGAGGCAACAACAATTCAGGAAGAACCTCTATCTTCTGAGGCATCTTCTAGTTTTCCAAAACAAGGGGAATCTCACATAGTATTATTTGAAGCCAATATCATGGCTGATGAGCCAAGAAGAGTTACCCTTGAAGATTACTCTAGCTCAAGTGTGCCGCAGTTCTTTACTAGCATTGTGCGGTCGGAGGTTCAAGCACAGAATATAACATATCCACATTCATTAATTCTGTTGATTCAGAATAATTTGTTTCATGGTCTGCCCATTGAAGACCCGTATGTACATCTAGCCATTTATATTGAGATTTCCAACATTGTTAGACTGGCTGGTGTGCCTGAGGATGCTGTTAGATTGAGCTTGTTTTCATTTTCCTTGTCTGGAGAGGCGAAAAGATGGCTCCATTCATTTAAAGGTAACAGTCTTAAGACTTGAGATGAAGTGGTTGAAAAATTCTTGAAGAAATACTTCCCAGAGTCCAAGATTGCTGAAGGAAAAGCTACCATCTCATCCTTTCATCAATTTCCAGACGAGTCCTTGAGTGAGGCTTTGGAAAGATTTCATGGGTTACTAAGAAAGACACCTACTCATGGATTTTTAGAACCAATCTAGCTCAATATTTTCATTGACGGGTTAAGGCAATAATCCAAGCAGCTTTTAGATGCTTCTGCAGGGGAAAAAATAAAATTGAAGACCCCTGAAGAAGTCATGGAATTAATTGAGAATATGGCTGCTAGTGACCATGCAATCTTGCATGATAGAACACACATCCCAACCAAAAGAAGCTTGTTGGAGCTCACATCACATGATGCATTGTTGGCACAAAACAAGTTGTTATCCAAGCAACTTGAAGCATTATAGAAACATTGAGTAAGTTGCCAACCCAATTACATTCTGGAAAACCTTCACCCTCTTCTGTTTTGTAGGTTGCAGATTGTGTTATATGTGGTGGAGCACATGATTCTGGCTACTGCATTCCCATAGAAGATACAACACATGAAGTGAACTACATGGGGAACCAGCCAAGACCAAACTTTAATGTAGGTGGGTATTCTGGATTTCAACATGGCCAACAATATAATCAGCAACAGGGACAGTGGAGAACTCACCCTGGTAATCAATTCAATAAAGACCAAGGTGGGCCATCTAACAGGCCACAGCAACAAGGGCCTAGTCTCTATGACATAATGACAAAGCTGGAATAGACTCTTGCTCAGTTCATGCAAGTATCAATGTCTAATCAAAAGAGCACAGAGTCGGCCATCAAGAATCTAGAAGTCCAGGTGGGACAATTCGCAAAACAACTGGCAGACCGATCGTCAAGCAGCTTTGGAGCCAACACAGAGAAGAATTCGAAGGAGGAGCGCAAGGCTGTTATGACTAGAAGCAAAATGGTGAGCATGAATGAAGGTGAGAAGAGGATAGGTGAAGAAAAACAACAGCTGGTGACTGAACCAGAAATTGACCCAGTGGTGGAACCTTTGAGTGAGACTGAGGAAGAAGTAGAAGCAGAAGATGATCAGTAGAAGGAGATACCAGTAATAGTGAGTGAAAAAGAAATAAGTGAGAATAAAGAAAAAAAGAAAAAGAAAGAGAGAAAGAAAAAGAAAATGAAAAAAAATGAGAAAAATGAAAAAGAAAAATAAAGAAAAGAAGAGAAGAAAAAGAGCAAGAGTGAGTGTGCTAGAGAGAAAAAGAAAGAAGTATCTCCAGCTAAAGGGAGAGAAGTACCATATCCCTTGGTACCTTCTAGAAAGGACAAAGAAAGACATCTGACATGTTTTCTTGACATCTTCAAGAAGCTAGAGATCACCATGCCCTTTGGAGAAGCTCTACAGCAGATGTCGCTCTATGCTAAATTTCTGAAAGATATGCTAACCTGGAAGAACAAGTACATCCATAGTGACACCATAGTTGTGGAGGGGAACTGTAGTTCCATAATTCAATGCATCCTTCCACCAAAACATAAGGATCCAGGCAGTGTCACTATACCTTGTTCTATAGGTGACGTTTCTGTTGGCAAGGCTCTTATTGATTTGGGAGCCAGTATTAATTTGATGCCGCTTTCCATGTGTCAGAGGCTTGAAGAGTTGGAGATAATGCTGACTAAGATGACTTTACAGTTAACAGATCGCTCCATCACCAGACCCTATGGAGTAATAGAGGATGTTTTGGTTTGGGTCAAACACCTTATCTTTCCTGTTGACTTTATGGTAATAGACATAGAGGAAGATACATATATTCCCTTAATTTTGGGACGTCCATTTATGGCTATTGCAAGCTGTGTAGTAGACATCGGAAAGAAGAAGCTAGAAATGGGTATTGAAGACCAAAAAATTAGCTTTGAGCTATTTGATGAAGAAATGACATTGCTGGACCAGAATGTTTGTCTAGAAGTGAAGGAGAGCGAATAGAAGGTTATGAAGGAGATAACCAAGATTGATCCGGGTTGACAAAGACTTTTCTGTCAAGCTAGTGAAGTTAAATGAGCGCTTACTGGGAGGCAACCCAACTTATTTTATTCTTTTCCTTGTTTTCATTTGCATTAGTTGAACATTTAACTTTGATTGTGGGAATATATTTCAGCATACATTGCATTGAAAAAAAGGGTTTCAAAAGCTTTCTTGAGCTATGGACTGAAAATTTAACTTAGAAAATTTTCAGAAGTCCATTCGCTAAGCACATCCCTTATGCTAAGCGAAATTCTCTACAGGCGCTAAGCGAGCTGTGATTGCGCTAAGCGCCTTAACCCCTGATCATTGGCTGTAGTGGTCTCGCTAAGTGCGTGCTCTGCGCTAAGCCTAAAAACTTCTCTAGATTTCAATTCTTTCGAATTGGGCTTAGCACAGCTGCTCGCTAAGCGCACAAACCTTTATGGAATTGCATTTATGAGAATTGCGCTAAGCGAGCCACCTCGCTTAGCAAGACCCACTCTTTGCATTTAAGAAGCAATTTATTCGCTAAGCACGAGTTGCAGGCCAATCAGATCTGCAGAACCCGCAAATCGCGTATCTTCGTGCTAAGCCCATAAACTTCTCTGGAATTTTAAATTTTTGAATTGGGCTTAGCGAGCAAATTCGCTAAGCGCGCATGTTTAAAAACTCAAACGTCACTTTGGGCTCGCTTAGCGAGTCTACGCACTAAGCGAGAGGATTGAAATTTGCAGAAAGTAAAGAGGCGTAACTACCTTTGGCAGTTACCACCCCACTCTCTTCAGCATCTCCTCCTTCCCTGCATTTTCTACACCTTGCTTTCATTTCCAAATTGCCTGCAGATTTTTCTTCCTTTGCACACTCAATCTCAACAATTCAAGTAAGTGTTTCAACCTTGTCTTTATTTTCTCATAAGTTTTAAATTTTAGGTTAGTTGACTTAGTTACTGTTTAGGTTTAGATTGGTGTCTTGATTAATACTTTTAGCTTAGTTGTTAGTTAGAGTAGAGTTAGGGTTTTCTTGTGGATACAATGTGCTTGTTTTGATTAGGGTTAGATGGCCTAATAGGGGCCTAATTGAGGGGTTAAGAAAACCCCCGTTTTTTTGGAAATCGCGATGAGCGCGCTAAGCACACTGCTGGGCTAAGCAAGTTCATCATTTTTGTTGAACATTTGGATTTCCAGATGAACTCACTAAGCGCGGCTCTATCCCGCTAAGCGCGTTCATCTTCTTTGGTTGAAAGTTCAATTGCTTATGAACTCGCTAAGCGCGTTTGTGCGCTAAGCGAGTAATGTGTTCTCAGACACTTAGAAATTTTTGTATTTTTTTGTGTGCTAAGCGTGCCCTGTCATGCTAAGCGTAATTATCTCTCTATTTTTCTATTTGTTGGAATTGGGCTTAGCGAGCCTGCTTGCTAAGCCAGTGCTGTTTAGTAGACTAGTCGCACTAAGTGTGCCTTGCCGTGTTAAGCGCAAATCCTTATCTGTTTTGAAAATTTGTGGAATTGGGCTCTGCGAGCCTACTCGCTAAGCCAATTCTGCAGAAAAAATTGGATCTGTATTCACTTGCTAAGCGTGTGGCTATCGTGCTTAGTGCACGAGTAGTTTTTCCTAAGGCGCGCTAAGCGAGTCTCTTGCGCTAAGTGCCCAGACTGAGTTTCAGTTTTATTTTTTGCTTTTCAAATTGAATAATTTCCTATCTAATCTTGTGTTTTGATTCTTTTGTGTTGCAGATGGCTCCCCGTAAAAGAAAAACCACAGCTTCATTGTCCCAGGCCAGTTATGACTAATCCAGATTTGTAGCAAGGGATGCCTGGGACCGTTATGCAGATAACATCCTCGGCCGGAACATTCTTTCGGAGAGGAATGTGAAGCTATACATTACTGATTTTGATGACTTTAGAAGAGAAGTCGAGAGGAGGAACATGCACACGGAGCTAACTAATTTTTCTGAAGGAAGCATAAATGTGGAAACTGTTAAAGAATTCTATGCAAACCTATATGTCCTTGAGGACAAAGAACCAAAGCAAGTTAGGGTTTAAGGGCACCTGATTAAGTTCAATGCGGACTCCCTCAACACCTTCTTGAAGGCTCCAGTGGTGTTGGTGCAAAGGGAGAGCTTACCTTCTTACTCTAGGTTCTGCAGGTTGAGGCCAGACCCTCAAGAGCTGGCAGCCCGGCTGTGTATCCCTAGAAGGGGATTTGTTCTTAACGCCAAGGGCTTGTCGTGGAAGCTCTTGAGGAAGGATCTTATAACTCTGGCACAGACCTGGAGTGTTTTATCTTATTCTAACCTAGCCCCAACTTCACATACCTCTGATCTTAATCTTGACAGGGCTAGGTTAGTTTATGGGCTAGTAATGAAGATGGACATGAACATAGGAGCACTTATATCTAGACAGATCTCGCTCATTGCTCAGTCCAACTCCTCAAGGCTTGGATTTCCAGCCCTCATCACTGCCTTGTGCAAGGCCCGAGGAGTCACCTCAGATTCTCTCACTTATGAGTCACTCAACCCAGCCATTAATTTGGCTTATATTAAGAAGAATTGCTAGAACCTGGATGACCCTTCGATCACTTTTCCAGGGACCCAAAAATCCAGGGCTAGAAGATCTGAGGCCTCATCTCCTTCAGCTACCCCTACTCCCCCTACTTCTGCTCTCCCTTCAGCTCCAGCAGCCCCAGTTCTTCCAGGTCCCTTCGCTCAGAGCTCATAGCCTTTCATGTCTATGCTGTAGAGCCTGCACCAGGGCCAGCTCCTGATTATGCAGAGCTTGCAAGATGTGGTCCAACAGTGACCAGTTATGAGCGTGGAGGAGTTTTTGCAGAAGGTTGCCTGGCCAGGAGTCCAGCCTTCTCCTTTGGGAGGGGGTGAGGGCTCTGCAGCCCAAGAACCTCAGCTAGACCAGGAGGATGACTCTTCTAAAGCCATTCCCACTCCACCTGAGCCATTTATTGTTGGATCAAGTGGCCTCAGAATAATTAAGAAGGGGGAAGGGGTTGAATTAATTATTAATGTGTCTTGACTAATTAAAAATTTATCCTTCTTAATGTTACTAAATTCAATTAGACTTTACTACTAAGTTATGAGAAAGTAAAGAACAAAAACAATAACTTAGACAAAAGTAAAGCGGAAGAAGAAGAATCAAAAGAATTCTCAGGCAGTTAGTCCTTTGAATCTTTTGGCAAGGGGAAGAAGGAAAGAAGAAGAAGAATAGCACAAGTTTTTGGCCAATGAACTTTTCTTTACAAAGAAAGTATTGAACAAAAACTCTTAGAAAGATGAATGAATGAATGAAAGACATATGTTATGCATGCTTTGAAATTCGTGCCATGGTCACATATTTATAGCCATTTTATGGTTCTTGAAAAAGATTTGTGACTTTTGGCAATTTTTTCAAAACTAGTCACTTTAAGAGTTGTGACTCTTTTGAAAACTAGTCACTTAAAAGTTGTGACTCTTTTTGAAAACTAGTCACTTTAAAAGTTGACTTTTAAAAAATCTTCAGAAACTAGTCAGTTTAAGAATTGTGACTTTTGGTAATTTATTTTTCAAAATAAGTCATTGGTAATCATAGTGTAATCGATTACACAACAACAGATGTGACTCTTCATGTTTAAATTTAAAAATCAAAACGTTTAGAAACACTGGTAATCAATTACAAGTATTGTGTAATCGATTACACAAGTTTGAAATGATTTGAAAATGTTTTTATCACAAGTTGTGACTCTTGAAATTTGAAATCTAACGTTTTAAAACATTGGTAATCGATTACATGATTATGGTAATCGATTACAGCTTTGTAAATAAGTTTGAAAAGAAAGTTGGCTACTGGTAATCGATTACTGCCTTCTGGTAATCGATTACCAGAGAGTAAAACTCTTTGGTAAAAGATTTTTCTTTTTGAAAAATTCTCTTGAACAAAATTGTGCTATTCAATATTTTGAAAAACTCTTTTAATACTTATCTTAATGGTTCTTGCATATCTTGAGTCTTCTCTTGATTCTTTTCTTGAATCTTGATTCTTGATTGAACAACTCTTTGATTCTTTGAAACTTGCTTGACTATTGATTCTTGACTTGAGTCTTTGGTATCATCAAAATAAACTTGGAAAGCTTTGCTTACACATTTATTTTTGAGGATGATCCAGTGACCACAAAGGGTACTCAACAGGCATCTCCAGCAGGCAATCCTGCACTAGACTTGAATGAGGAGGCCATGGATCAGGACCCACCACCACCATAGGACCATGATCACTGACAGGATTTTTATTTTCCTGCATTTTGAACAGTTTTAATATTATCTCATCTTTAGTAGACTTTATAATTTAGATTTATGTTTATGTTTCAGTCTTTAAATTTTAGTTTATAGTCTTTATTTTGGTTGATAGCTTGTATAGAGCTTGATTGAACAGTGCATTTATATTATCCAATGGTTTAATGCTTGGTTTTGAAATTTAGTGTTTGCTAATTGGTTTGAAGTGATCGATTGCGTGATTTGAGTGAATTGGAATGCGTAAGTCATATGTTTTGAATGAGTGTGCAGTGATTAGAAGAGAAAGAACATGGATAAGGATCATGACTGAAAATGTTAGTCAGTTTGACAGTTTGATTGTGAAGGTACTCATTAGCCACAACCCGATGAGAGTGTGATCTTTAATTGTGAGAGAACGACTAGCATTAATAATGGTTTTTGCATGAATATCTGAATATGGAATGAATGCATGAGTTTGAAGAGGATGAAGGCCATGTTTTGATTGAATGAGCCACTTAGCTAAAAAGCTTACCTTGTGAATGAATGACATATCCTTTGCACCCATTTTGAACTGAAAGTATGATCATTTGATTGAACCTTGAGCCTGTACAGTTTATCTCCTTCTGCCTTGTCTTAGGTTGTAGGAGAGCATCATTCATAAAAGGATATTATGGTTCAAAGCAAATTTGCCCCAAATTTGGGGGAGTTCACTGGGTGAAAGCTTCCAATGGTAAGGAAATAATAGCTGATGTGTCATTATTTTCACCTATTTCTTAACCCCTTTTGTCACCATTTTAATTACTGATTAGCCTTAATTGTCAATTTAATTATGTAGTTTTATCATTTGGGCCTACTTGACTAATTTTGTGTTTTTAATTTAATTTCAGGAGAATTATAAGCAATTGGGCTTGAATCCAGAATTGGGCTTGGACTTGAAGAGAGCAGACAATTTTATTTTATCAAATCTTATCTTATCCAGATTTTATTTCATCTAGATTTTATTTCATCCAATCTTATCTTATCTTGTGCAGATTTTATTTTATTTATGGGCTTGGACTTAAAACAGATTTGTAAGCTTTGGGGCTGAGGACCTATATAACAACACCAAGGTTTTAGTTTAGTGAGTTTTTAGAGAGGAGAATAATTCTAGGATTTTAGAATTCCATTTTTTATTGTTCATGCGCACTGTTCACGTAGAATAAAATTCATTTTCTACAATTTCGTTTCTGCTTCAATCTACAATTTCGTTTTCTACTGATTAATGAAGGCTAAGTCTCCAACGTTGTTTTCTCTTGAGGATCAAGCACATCTCTCTTTGAGGTTTTGTTATTACTATTGAATTCTGATTAGTTTTTCCTCTTCACCAATTACTCTATATTTGTTGCTATTAATCCATGCATGCTTAGTGCTTGATTAATTGTCTCTGCACTTAAATTACATTCATGCTTAATGATCAGTTTCGTTCATGATTAATTGGTGTATGTGTTGCTTAATCACACAATGACAGCCTTATGTTAATTTTCGCTTAGTAAATTAATTTAGGGTTGGATTGAGTGGTTGAACTAATTAAGGATAAATTCTCGTAACCTAGGATAAGAGACTTGCTTGTGAATCAAGAGGAAACAACATGTTTTAATTCTGTTATTTTCTAATTCAAATTTTCTTGCTGTTTAATTTACAAAAACAAACAACCCCCCCACCCAATTCATTACTGTTTTATTATTATCTGTTATGAATGTTTGGTTGACCATTGCTCGTTGGGAGATGACCTAGGATCACTTCCTAGATACTGCATTTTTAATGTTTATTTGATTCGGGTACGACCTCGATCAAATTTGGCGCCGTTGCCGAGGAGCAGTGGGCCAAAGGTTCATAATAGTGTTTAGTTGTTTTGTGTGTAGCTCTGTCGTTTAGGTTGTGAGTGTGTGTTGTTTTGTTTTGTGTAGCGTTTTGTTTTGCATTTCAGTCGCGTTCTCTATTTAGCGACTGTTTTTAGCGACTGATTTAGTTGGTGTTTTGCTATGAACAGTGATTAGCGACTGATTTTGAAATTTAATTGGCGGTTTTTGTTTTGATAGTTAGAGTTGTTATTTTTGGCTGATTTTTTGTGTGGTAGTTTCTTTTGGTCCATATTTTGTGTGAAAAATACCAGAAGCACTTGCTGTGGTTGAATTTGAGAGAGACAAAAATTTTGGGAACTTGTTTTTAGCAAAACTTAAAGCGGCCATAACTTTTGCTCCGGTTATCACAATGACTATAATTATATATGCATTTGGGGTAGAAGAAAATTTCCCATGCCGTGGCAACTGACTTGAGGTCTGTTTCCGTTTTAAACTTGAAAAATCAGCCGTTTACTAAGTTTTTTTTTGTTTTTTTATTTTTTTAGTATTATTGTCTTATTTTTCTAAACTTTCCTTAGGTAGTTTTCATATTTAGACTTTAAATTTTTGTTTGAAATTTTTTGTACTATCTTTTCATGATTTTAGGGTGTTCCTCACAAAATTTCAGCTCATTTGGATATCGTTTGAGTATAGCTATAGTTTTACCCCCTTGTTAGGTGCTTGTTGAGAAACACATTATTTGCTGCATATAGTGCATGACTAGGGGCAATCCAGGTGATTTACAACCCTTTGATCCTAAAATAGATAGAACCTTTCATAGATTAGTTAGGCATAGTGTGCATCCTGGTCATTCTTTGCATTTTGAGCATCCTGATCATTTTGAGCATTCTGTTGTTGGTGATTCTGAATATTCGACTATTAATTTTCATACTGAGAACATGGCTCAACCTCCACCTCGTGAGAGGACTCTTAGGGAGATGGCTGCACCTGATTTCACTTTGAAAGCTTGTGCATTCAATATCCTGATGAGGGTGTTCCATATGTTCTCAAGACTGGACTAATACATTTGCTGCCCAAGTTTCATGGTCTTGCAGGTGAAGATCCTCATAAGCATCTTAATGTGGAAGCAAAGCTTCATGATGAATCAAAAATGATTCAAAGGTGTTTTGATGATAACAATGATGACAACAAAAGATGATGACAAAGGTGATGAACAAAAAGCTCAAAAGATCAAAGAACAACTCAAGTGAATCAAAGAACATCTCAAGTGAATCAAGAACAAGTCAAGAGTTCAAGAATCAAGAAGAATTCAAGACTCAAGAAGAAAGCCTACAATCAAGAATCAAGATTCAAGATCTCAAGAATCAAGATCAAGATTCAAGAATGAAGAAAAGACTCAATCAAGATAAGTATTAAAAAGTTTTTCAAAACTTTGAATAGCACATGAGTTTTTGACAAAACCTTTACCAAATATTTTCAAAAGGCTGTAATCGATTACAATGTTTTGGTAATCGATTACCAGTGTCCTTGAACGTTGAAATTCAAATTTAAATGTGAAGAGTCACATTGTTTCACTCAAAAGCTTTGTGTAATCGATTACACTTATTTGGTAATTGATTACCAGTGTTTGTTTCTGAAAAATCTAAAGATGTAACTCTTCAAAAAGGTTTTGACTTTTTCAAATGGGTTTTAAGTTTTTCTAAAAGTTATAACTCTTCTGAATGGCCTTCTTGACCAGACATGAAGAGTCTATAAAAGCAAGGCTTTGTTTTGCATTTTAAATCAATCTTTCGAACAACAATCTTAATCCTTTAGAAGCCTTGAATCTCTTTAAACTTCTTCTTCTTCTTTGTACCAAAAGCTTTCTGAAGTTTTCTGGTTTTCTAAACCTTGAAAACTTGTGCTATTCATCTTTTCATTCTTTTCTCCCTTTGCCAAAAAGAATTCGTCAAGGACTAACCGCCTGAATTCTTTTTGTGTCTCTCTTCTCCCTTTTCCAAAAGAACAAGGGACTAACCGCCTGAATTCTTTTGTGTCTCCCTTCTCCCTTGTCAAAGAATTCAACACGACACAGTCTGAGAATTCTTTTGATTCTTCCCATTCCCTAATACAAAAGCGTTCAAAGGTTTAACAGCCTGAGATCTTTGTCTTAACACATTGGAAGGTACATCCTTTGTGGTACAAGTAGAGGGTACATCTACTTGGGTTTGACTGAGAACAAGAGAGGGTACATCTCTTGTGGATCAGTTCTAGTGGAGGGTACATCCACTAGGGTTTCAAAGAGAACAAGGGAGGGTACATCCCTTGTGGATCTTTGCTTGTAAAAGGATTTTTACAAGGTTGAAAGAAATCTCAAGGACCGCAGGTCGCTTGGGGACTGGAGGTAGGCACGGGTTGTTGTCGAACCAGTATAAAAACTCTTGTGTGTTTGTTTCCTTCTTCCCTACTCTTTTACTTTCCGCTGTGCATTTAATTTTCGCTTTTACTTTCTGTTAAGTTTCTCTTCTACTCCATATTCTCTTAACAACAAAAGTAAAAGCCTTAAAAGAGTAATTTTTTAATTGGTAAAGTTTTAGGAATAATTAATTCAACTCCCCTTCTTAATTATTCTGATGCCACTCGATCCAACACTTAAGGAGTTCCATATTGTTTGTTTCACCATGAAGCCCCCTGATGTCCAGGAAGATCATATATTTTTAAAGGCTTTTCTTCATTTTCTAGAGGGAGTGGCAAAAGATTGGCTGTACTACCTTGCTCCCAGGTCCATTTTCAGCTAGGATGACCTTAAGAGGGTGTTCTTGGAGAAATTCTTCCCTGCATCTAGGAGCACTACCATCAGAAAGGACATTTCAAGCATCAGGCAACTTAGTGGAGAGAGCTTGTATGAGTACTGGGAAAGATTCAAGAAATTGTGTGCAAGCAGTCCTTACCACCAGATTTCTAAGCAACTCCTTCTTCAATATTTCTATCAGGGACTTAGCAACATGGAGAGGAGTATGATTGATGTTGCTAGTTGTGGAGCTCTTGGTGATATGACCCCTGTTGAGGCTATGAATTTGATTGAGAAGATGACTTCCAACTCCCAACAATTCAGTGCAAGGAATGATGCTATTGTCCTTAGAGGAGTCCATGAGGTGGCCACAAATTCATCTTCATCTGCTGAAAATAAAAAGCTTGAGGGAAAACTTGATGCCTTGGTCAACCTAGTAACTCAGCTTGCCATGAATCAGAAATATGCACCTGTTGCAAGAGTCTGTGGTCTATGTTCTTCTGCAGATCACCATACAGATCTTTGTCCTTCTTTGCAGCAATTTGGAGTCAATGGGCAATCTGAAGCTTATGCCGCAAACATTTATAATAGACCCCCTCAACAGCAAAACCAACAACAACAGAATAATTATGATCTTTCAAGCAACAAATACAATCCAGGTTAGAGGAATCATCCAAATCTGAGATGGGCAAGTCCTCCACAACAACATCAGCCTGTCCCTCATTTCCAGAATGCTACTGGTCCAAGAAAGCCATATGTTCCTCCTCCAATACAGCAGCAACAACAACAAAGACAACAAGAAACTAAGGCCCCTCCTCAACCTTCCTTAGAAGAGTTAGTGAGGCAAATGACCATCCAGAATATGCAATTTCAGCAAGAGACAAGAGCCTTCATTCAGAGTCTGACAAATTAGATGGGGCAGATGGCTACTCAGTTGAACCAAGCTCAGTCCCAAAATTCTGACAAATTGCCTTCACAAACTGTGCAGAATCCAAAAAATGTGAGTGCCATCACCTTGAGGTCTGGCAACCAAATTGAAGTGCCTCCACTAGTAGCAGCACCTGCACCTGAACCTGTCAAGCTTCATTCTACACCTGAAAAAGAGGATGAGATAGTTGCACAAAAGAGAAAGCTTCCTAACAAAAATTTTCATGCAGGTGGACCTTCTTCTAGTAATTCTGACTTACCACAACCTCCTATCCCTCATCCATTCCCACCTAGAGCAATTCGAAACAAAAAAATGGAAAAAGCGGAAAAGGAGATCTTGGAGACCTTCAAGAAAGTAGAGGTGAACATACCTCTGCTAGATGCCATCAAGCAGATTCCATGATATGCCAAGTTTCTAAAAGAGCTGTGCACCCACAAAAGGAAGCTTAAAGGCAACGAAAGGATTAGCATGGGCAGAAATGTGTCAGCATTGATAGGTAAATTTGTTCCTCACATTCCTGAGAAATGTAAGGACCCAGGTACTTTCTGTATACCTTGCATTATTGGAAACAATAAATTTGAGAATGGCATGCTAGATCAAGGAGCATCAGTTAGTGTCATGCCTCTGTCCATTTTCAATTCTTTATCTCTTAGACCTTTGCAATCTACAAATGTGGTGATTCATTTGGCAAATAGAAGTGTTGCTTACCCCGCATGTTTCATAGAGGATGTGCTGGTTCGGGTTGGTGAACTTATTTTTCCTGTTGATTTTTATGTTCTTAATATGGAAGAGGGATTTTCCCATGGTTCAGTTCCAATTATTTTAGGCAGGCCATTTATGAAAATAGCTCGAACCAAGATAGATGTTTATGCTGGCACATTGTTTATGGAATTTGGTGATATTGTTGTTCATTTTAACATTCTTGATGCCATGAAACATCCATCTGAGGATCATTCTATTTTTCGTGCTGAGATAATTGATCAGATTGTTGATGATTATATGTTTGATTTTGATTCTGTTCTTCATGGTAGGAAACATCCATTTTTATCTGATCTGCATACTTGTCATTCCTTATGCATTGAATCTAAATCTGAGTTTGAATTTGATCCTGTATCTGATTTTTATGCTGAGAATGAATCTGAATTTGAGTCTGGTTCTGATTTTCTAGGTGTTGTACCTCCTGATGTTGATTTTTTAGAGTCAGAATGCACTAACCATGTTACAGGAAGTACATATACTTCTGACTTGCTTTATGAGGTACAGGTTGAGGAACCTTCTTCTTCTCCTACCCTGGTTCCTCCCACTGTTTAGCCACCACCCACACCAGAGTTGAAGCCCTTACCAACAACCCTCTAATATGCTTACTTGGAGGATAAGGAAAAATTTCAGTGATCATCTCTGCCTCCCTTGCTGCTGAGCAATAGGAGAAGTTGTTGCTAGTGCTCAAGAAGCACAAGAAGGCCATTGGATGGACTTTAGCAGACATTCCTGGTATTAGCTCATCTACCTGCATGCATAGGATACTTTTAAAGGATGGAGCTAAGCTAGTGAGGCAACCACAGCAGCGACTCAACCCCATCATTCTAGATGTGGTGAAAAAGGAAGTGACCAAGCTCTTACAAGCTGGAATCATCTACCCCATTTCTGACAGCCAGTGGATGAGTCCAGTCCAAGTGGTTCCTAAGAAGACAAGCCTCACAGTAATCAAGAATGAGAGTGATGTGCCATTATTTTCTCCTATTTCTTAACCCTTTTTGCACCATTTTAATTACTAATTAGTCTTAATTGTCAAATTAATTATGCAGTTTTATCTTTTGGGCCTATTGGACTAATTTTGTGTTTTTAATTTAATTTCAGGAGAATTATAAGCAATTGGGCTTGAATCCAAAATTGGGCTTGGACTTGAAGAGAACAGACAATTTTATCAAATCTTATCTTATCTAAATCAAATCTTATCTTATCTAGATTTTATCTAATCTAGATATTATTTCATCTATATCTTATCTTATCTTATTTAGATTTTATTTCATCTAGATTTTATTTTATCTTATCTTGTCTAGATTTTATTTTATTTATGGGCTTGGACTTAAAACAGATTTGTAAGCTTTGGGGCTGAAAACTATATAACAGCACCAAGGTTCTAGTTTAGGCTCTCTCCTCTCTCTCCTCTTTCGTTTTGAGTTTTAGGCTTTTCTTCTTCTTTTAGACACTTTTTCGTTTTGCAATTCCAGTTGTCACTTTTCGTTTTAGCAATAAAATTTCGTTCTCTATTGATTAATGGAAGGCTAAGTCTCCAGTGTTGTTTTCTCTTGAGGATCAAGCACAACTCTCTTTGAGGTTCTATTATTACTATTAAATTCTGCTCAATTTTTCCTCTTCACCAATTACTCTGTATTTGTTGCTATTAATTCATGCATGCTTAGTGCTTGATTAATTGTCTCTGCGCTTAATTTACGTTCATGCTTAATGATTGTTCATGATTAATTGGTGTATGTGTTGCTTAATCACATAATGAATGCCTTATGTTAAATTTCGCTTAGTAATTTAATTTAGGGTTGGATTAAGTGGTTGAACTGATAAAGGATAAACTCTCGTAACCTAGGATAAGAGACTTGCTTGTGAATCAAGGGGAAGCAATGTGTTTTAATTATGCTATTTTCAAATTCACATCTATTCGCTGTTTAATTTACAAAAGCAAACAACCCCCCCCAATTCGTTACTATTTTCCTACTATCTGTTATGAACATTTGGTTTATCATTGCTTGTTGGGAAACAACCTAGGATCACTTCCTAGTTACTGCATTTTAATGTTTATTTGATTCGGGTATGGCCTTGATCAAATTTAGCGCCATTGCCGGGGAGCAGTGTCCAAAGGTTCATAATAGCTAGTGATTCGTGTTTCATGTTTAGTTGTTTTAAACTTTCGTGTTGTGTTAGTGTTGTTTAGTGTCATTTAGTGTCTTGTTATTTTGTTTAGTGTGGTGTTTTGCTTTAGTTTTTCTGTTCAACGCTTCCCCTGTTTTAGTTTTCGTGTTTTGCTGTAAATAGTGCTTTGCGACGGATTTAGCGACCACTTTTGTTGATCTGAAAAACAGAGTAGTAGTGCAAATCCCTTAGCGACTGAATTAGTGACTAATGCTAACAATTTAATTGGCGATTTTTGTTTTTATAGTTAGGGTTGTTATTTTTGGCTGAATTTTGGTGTGGTGGGTTCTTTTGATCCATATTTTGTGGGAAAAATAGTTGGAGCCCTTAGTTTTGTCAGATTTGAAAGTTCCAAAAAAGTAGTGAATTTGATTTTTGTCAAAACTTCAAACAACCATAACTTTTGCTCCAGGTATCAGAATGACTATTATTAAATATGTATTTGGGGTAGAAAAAAATTTCCCATACCGTGGCAGTCAGCCAAAGGCCGGCTGAAGTCTCTAGCTAGCCAAAATCGCCTGTTTACTAGTTTTTTTATTTTTCAAGTTTTATTGTTTTATTTTTCTAAACTTTCCTTAGGTAGTTTCCATAGTTAGACTTTGAATTTTTGCCTGAAAACTTTTGTGCCATCGTTTCATGATTTTAGGGTGTTGCTCACAAAATTTCAAGTCATTTGGATATCATTTGTGGGTAGCTGTAGTTCAAACCTACACTGTTACTTGTATAAGAAGGCAACTAGTTGTGCATGCTGAATATAGTGTATAACTAGAGGCAATCCATCTGACTTACAACCCTTTGATCCTGAGATAGATAGGACATTTCATAAATTAGTTAGGCATCATCTTGTACCTTTTGAGCATCCTGAGCATTCTGTTATTGGTGATTTTGAGCATCCTGATTTAGAGCATTACAATTTTGAACATTCTGATTTTGAGCATTCTGAGAACATGGCATAACCTCCACCCCGTGAGAGGACTCTAAGGGAAATGGCTGCACCTAATTTCACCTACGAAAGCTTGTGCATCCAATACCCTGATGAGGATGTCCCATATGTTCTTAAAACTGGACTGATCCATTTGCTTCCAAAGTTTCATGGCCTTGCAGGTGAAGACCCGCACAAACATCTGAAAGAATTCCATATTGCCTGCTCCACCATGAAACCCCCAGATGTCCAGGAGGATCACATATTTCTGAAGGCTTTTCCTCATTCTTTAGAGGGAGTGGCAAAAGACTGGCTATATTACCTTGCTCCAAGGTCCATCATGAGCTGGGATGACCTCAAGAGAGTATTCTTAGAAAATTTTTTCCCTGCTTCCAGGACCACGGCCATCAGAAAGGATATTTCAAGCATTAGGAAACTCAGTGGAGAGAGCCTATATGAATACTGGGAGAGATTTAGAAAACTATGTGCCAGTTGCCCTCACCACCAGATTTCTGAGCAGCTTCTTCTCCAATATTTTTATGAAGGACTCAGTAACATGGAGAGAAGTATGATAGATGCTGCCAGTGGTGGAGCCCTTGGAGACATGACCCCTGCTAAAGCCAAAAATTTAATTGAGAAGATGGCTTCAAACTCCCAACAATTTAGTGCCAGAAGTGATGCTATTGTCATTAGAAGAATGCATGAAGTAGCCACGAATTCATCTTCATCATCCGAGACTAAGAAGCTTGAAGGTAAACTAGATGCCTTGGTTAACCTGGTAACCCAACTAGCCATGAATCAAAAATCTGCACCTGTCGCCAGACTCTGTGGTTTATGCTCCTCTACCGACCACCACACAGACCTTTGCCTTTCTGTGCAACAATCTGAAGTAATTGAACAGCCTGAAGCTTATGCTGCAAACATCTACAATAGACCTTCTCAACCTCAGCAGCAAAATCAACCACAACAGAACAATTATGACCTCTCCAGCAACAGGTACAACCCCGGGTGGAGGAATCATCCCAACCTTAGATGGTCGAGTCCTTCACAACAGTAGCAATAACAACAGCCTTATTTCCAGAATGTTGCTGGCCCAAGCAGACCATAAATTCCTCCACCAATCTAGCAACAACAACAACAACAATAACAGCCCCAGAAACAACAAACAGTTGAGGCCCTTCCGCAACCTTCCCCTGAAGAACTTGTGAGGCAAATAACTATGCAAAACATGCAGTTTCAACAAGAAACCAGAGCCTCCATTCAAAGCTTAACTAATCAGATGAGACAATTGGCTACACAGTTAAATCAACAACAGTCCTAGAATTCTGACAGATTACCTTCTCAATCTGTCCAGAATCCCAAAAATGTGAGTGCCATTGCATTGAGGTCGGGAAAGCAGTGTCAAGGACCTCAACCAACAACATCTTCCTCATTCGCAAATGAACCTGCCCAACTTCACTCTACTCCAGAAAAAGCTGATGACAAAAATTTAAAGAGTAAGTTACCTAACAATTTCTATGCAGGTGAATCTAAAGAGAAGCATCATATCCCTCTTCCATTCCCTCCAAGAGCAATTTCCAACAAAAAAATAGAAGAGACAGAGAAGGAGATATTGGAAACATTTAGAAAAGTAGAGGTCAACATACCTCTGCTGGATGCAATAAAGCAAATTCCAAGATATGCTAAATTCTTGAAGGAGCTGTGCACTAATAAGCGGAAGCTTAAAGGAAGTGAAAGAATTAGTATGGGCAGAAATGTCTCCCCATTGATTGGTAAATCTGTTCCCCAAATCCTTGAAAAATGTAAAGATTCAGGTACATTCAGCATACCTTGTATTATAGGGAACAATAAGTTTGACAATGCCATGCTAGATTTAGGAGCTTTTGTTAGTGTTATGCCTCTGTCTATTTTTAATTCTCTATCTCTTGGTCCTTTGCAGTCAACTGATGTGATAATTCATTTAGCTAATAGAAGTGTTGCCTATCCTGCTGGTTTCATAGAGGATGTCTTAGTTAGAGTTGGTGAACTGATTTTCCCTGTTGATTTTTATATTTTGAATATGGAGGAGGGATTTTCTAAAGGATCAGTTCCCATCATTCTAGGCAGACCTTTTATGAAAACTGCTAGAACTAAGATAGATGTATATGCAGGCACACTATCTATGGAGTTTGGTGATATAACTGTTCATTTTAATATTCTTGATGCTATGAAACACCCACTTGAAGATCTTTCTGTATTTGGTGTTGAAATATTGACCATATTGTTGATGAATACATGACTGATCTTCATTCTAATCTGCATGTCTGTCACTCTTCACGCATTGAATCTGAAATTGATATTAATTACATGTCTGGTGATGTTTTACCTCTTGAGATTGATTTTATAGAGTTAGATAGAACTAACCATGTTTCAGGAAGTACACATACCTCTGACTTTCTTTATGAGGTATAGGCTGAGAAACCATCTCTTTCTACCATTATCCAGCCGCCCACACCAGAATTGAAGCCTCTGCCATCAAATTTAAAATATGCTTACTTGGATGATAGCAAAAGTTTTCCAGTAATTATATCTGCCTCCCTTGCTGATGAGCAAGAGGAGAAGCTATTATCTGTTCTCAAGAAGCATAAGAAGGCTATAGGCTGGTCCCTGGCGGACATTCTTGGTATTAGCCCTTCCACATGTATGCATCAAATAAATTTAGAAGATGAGGATAAACCAGTAAGACAGCCATAGAGAAGACTCGACCCGGTAATTCTTAATGTAGTGAAGGAGGTAACCAAGCTTTTGCAAGATGGAATCATTTATCCTATCTCCGACAGCCAATGGGTGAGTCCCGTCCAGGTAGTCCCAAAGAAAACTGGCCTCACCATGATAAAAAATGAGAAGGAGGAGCTGATTCCTACTCGGGTGCAGAACCGTTGTTGAGTCTGCATCGACTATAGGAGGCTGAACCAGGTTACCAAAAACGATCATTTTCCCCTGCCATTTATTGACCAGATGCTTGAACGTCTGGCAGGTAAATCTCACTACTGTTTCCTTGATGGTTTTTCTGGTTATATGCAAATCACTATTGCTCCTGAGGATCAGGAAAAAACCACATTCACCTGCCCTTTCAGCACTTTTGCCTATAGGAGGATGCCTTTCAGCCTGTGCAATGCCCCTGGTACCTTCCAGCGGTGCATGATTAGTATTTTCAGTGATTTTTTAGAAAATTGCATAGAGGTGTTTATGGATGATTTCACTGTATATGGATCCTCTTTTGGTGTTTGTTTGGATAGTTTGGAAAAAGTTTTGAAAAGATGCACTGAAACTAACCTTGTTCTAAATTTTGAAAAATTTCATTTTATGGTTGAGCAAGGTATAGTTTTAGGCCACATTATTTCCAAAAAGGGCATTGAAGTAAATCCTGCAAAAATTTATGTTATTTCACAATTGCCTTACCCCTCTTGCGTGCGAGAGGTGCGATCTTTTTTTGGTCATGCAGGATTCTACTGGCGCTTTATAAGAGATTTTAGCAAAGTAGCCCTTCCACTATCCAACTTGTTGCAAAAGGAGGTGAAGTTTGAGTTTAATGATAAATGCAAGGAGGCTTTTGATTGCCTCAAAAGAGCACTGACTACCACCCCCATCATACAGGCACCCGACTAGACAACCCCTTTTGAGCTTATGTGTGATGCATCAAATTATGCATTGGGGGTTGTCCTTGCTCAGAAAATTGATAAATTGCCTAAGGTGATATATTATGCTTCTAGGACTTTAGATGTTGCCCAAGCGAATTATACTACTACTGAGAAAGAGCTACTAGCCATAGTTTTTACTCTTGAAAAATTTTGTTCTTATTTGCTTGGTACTCACATTATTGTTTATACTGACCATGCAGCTCTAAAGTACTTGTTGAAGAAGGATGATTCAAAGCCTAGGTTGATCCGATGGATGCTCTGGCTCCAAGAGTTTGACTTGGAGATCCGTGATAGGATCAGAGCACAAAATTTAGTTGCTGATCATTTGAGTCGGATCGAACGTGTGTCTGATGAGGACTCACCCATTCGGGATGATTTCCCAGATAATCATTTGTATATATTGTATAGTATTTCTGATTCTTTTTCTACTCCCTGGTTTGCTAACATTGTAAATTATTTAGCTGCTTCTATTTTTCCTCCCTTAGCATCTAAGGCTCAAAAAGATAAAATTAAAAGTGATGCTAAGCATTTTATTTGGTGTTCAAAGGACAGCTCGCAAAGTGCTTGACTGTGGCTTTTATTGGCCCACCATCTTTAAAGATGCGTGGAAGATTTGTAGCACTTGTGAGCAATGTCAGAGAGCAGGAAGTGCACTTACATGGCGACAACAAATGCCTCAGCAACCTATGCTATTCTGTGAGGTGTTTGATGTCTGGGGCATAGATTTTATGGGCCCTTTTCCTGTATCTTTTGGTTATGTTTACATTCTCCTTGCAGTTGATTATGTTTCAAAATGGGTGGAAGCCAAGCCCACTAGAACTAATGATGCTAAGGTTGTTGCAGATTTTGTCATATCTAATCTGTTTTGCAGGTTTGGAGTACCTAAAGCAATCGTTAGTGATCAAGGAACCTATTTTTGCAACAAATCAATGTATGCCTTGCTTAAAAAGTACGGGGTTGTACACAGGGTATCCACACCATACCACCCCCAAACCAATGGACAGACAAAAATTTCTAACAGAGAGATCAAGAGAATTTTAGAGAAGATTGTGCAGCCAAGCAGGAAAGATTGGAGTACCAGGCTTGATGATGCTCTTTGGGCACATAGGACTGCCTACAAAGCACCCATAGGAATGTCTCCTCATCGGGTTGTCTTTGGAAAGGCATGTCATCTTCCAGTGGAGATTGAGCATAAAGCATACTGGGCAGTGAAGACTCGCAACTTCTCTATGGATCAAGCTGGTGAGGAAAGAAAGTTGCAACTGAGTGAGTTAGATGAGATCCGCCTAGAAGCGTATGAGAATGTCAAGTTCTACAAAGAAAAGACTAAGAAGTTCCATGATAGCATGATAATTAAGAAGGACTTCATGGTTGGGCAAAAAGTATTATTGTATTATTCTATGCTTGGACTCATGAGTGGTAAGTTGAGGTCTAAGTGGATTGGTCCTTTTGTTGTTACTAATGTTTTTCCTTATGGTACAGTTGAGATCAAAAGCGACTCCAAAAATAAGAGCTTCAAGGTCAATGGACACTGACTTAAGCCATTCCTCACAAACCCTTCTTTAGTGGACGTAGTGGTGGAAGAGAATTCCTTACTCCATTCTACTCTTCCTCCACCATGACTTAGGGTGTTTTTCTTTTCCTATCTCCTTCTTTACTTTTATTACATTTGTCCAATTCTATTTGATGGTTTAATTGCTTTTAATCTTTTAATTGTGCTACATTGAGGACAATGTGTTGTTTAAGTATGGGGGGAGTGTTCTTTGGTTTTGGTTTTGCTAGTTTTGTTAGTTTTGTTAATTTTGTTAGTTGTGTTAAATTTGTTAATTTTGTTAGTTTTGTTGGGTTTCTAGTTTAATATTTTAGGTCAATTCTGTTTGCATGTTTTTCTTTGAATTATAGGATATGTTCAAGTAATGGGTAATTGTTTTGAAAATAAAAGTCTCTTGACATTTTGTGATTTGAAATCCTTGTTTTTCCTCTACATGTCATGATAGTTTTGAAAGCTCAATTTGAAAGTGATAAGTTTACCTTTGTGAGAATTTGAGCCATCCATCATCATAATCTTTTGGTGTGTTTTGCCCCATTGATTGCTTGCACAATAGCCTTGGCTTGATTCTTGTTGATGCTTCCTAATTCACATGCATATTTGGAAATGATTTAGAGTGCGTTTGGATAGAGAATTTTAACTAAGGAAAGTAATTTATCAAAGAATTTGAATTTCTGTAATCTAAAATTCATTGTTTGGATGTTTTTTTGTTAAGAATTTAAAATTTTGGAATTTTAAAACAACTAAAAATCTGGAATTTCAATTTCTTTTTAAAAAGTGAGAAATTGAAATTCTCTTCTTATAGTCTTCTCCAATAAACTGACCTCGTGCAACATCGATCGGATGTGAGCGCAGAGGAATACGTATAACTAGCACACCAACCATATCTTTTTTTTCATTCATTTCTTTCACCTCGTAACTTTAATTTTTTTTTATCCAAACACAAAATTTTAAAAATAAAAGAATTTCAATTTAAGTATTTGAAATTCTTAGAATTTAAAATTCCTCAAAATTTTAAATTCCCCCATCCAAGCCTCTAGCCAAATGGACTTACCTTGAATTAATTCCTTTGATAGCCCTTTTGAGCCTTGTTTCCCTTTCCTTGTTTTGAAGCTCACTACAAGCCTTAAGTGAAAAACCACGATATCACCTTACCCTTAGAGTACGTTTGGATAGAGAATTTTAATTGAGGAAAGTAATTTATCAGAGAATTTGAATTTCTGTAATTTAGAATTCATTGTTTGGATGCTTTTTTATGAAGAATTTAAAATTTTGGAATTTTAAACAACTAAAAATCTAGAATTTCAATTTCCTTTTAAAAGGTGAGAAATTGAAATTCTCTTCTTACAGTCTTCTTCAAGAAACACCGTCTGAGCTCCTAAAATATCGATCGGGTGTGAGCATAGAGGAACATGTATAACTAGCACACCAACCATATCTTCTCTTTTTTTTTCATTCATTTTTTCATCCTCATTGGATAACATGTTTTGTTGGCTATGCTTCATGATGTATTTTTGGGCCATACTGATGTACATCGTATATGGGTTAAATGTTGGACATGCTGCTGAATGATATGGTAGTTCTCAAATGCTATTGTTCAAAAAAAAATTGCAAAAAAAATAATTTCAAGTTGAATCAATTTGAAAAAAAAAATAAAAAAAGAAAAGCAATAAAGTTGAGTGAATAAGATCTTAAATGGAAAAAGAATGACGAGACTCTTGGCTCTACTCTTTGTGTTTAAAATTTTATCTTTAGGTTTTCTTATTTTTTCTTAATGCACTTATTCCCCATTGCTCCTCTATTCCTTTGGGATTTAGCTACTTATTCCATATTTTTCCCTACCTTGTCCTTGGCCCTATTACAACCTTAAAAGACCTTTTGATCCTCATGTGCTTGTGTTTATGGGTTGATTGTCAATTTTAGAATCTTGCCAAGTTTATGTGGTGTTGGTTTTCATGGGTGCTTTGAGGGTAAATAGTAGCCTAAACACTTGAGAGATAGAGTGTATATCTTGTGAGGCTTTATCACTTTTCATTTTTGAGTTGATTAACTATTTTGCCATGATTGGGTTGCTTGGATGATTTTCACAAATGTCTTGACTCTTTGGATCTCTTCATGTTAGATGTTACCGATTCCTTTCATTCCTTGATGTTCATTGAGAAATATGTAAATGTTTTTGTTTGTCTCTCTTTGATATCCTTGGATTTTGTTCTTTGTTTCATTTTGCCCAGGAGTGCAAAAGGCTAAGTATGGGGGTTTTGATGTGCCATTATTTTCTCTTATTTCTTAACCCTTTTTGCACCATTTTAATTACTGATTATTCTTAATTGTCAAATTAATTATGCAGTTTTATCATTTGGGCCTATTGGACTAATTTTGTGTTTTTAATTTAATTTCAGGAGAATTATAAGCAATTGGGCTTGGACTTGAAGAGAACAGACAATTTTATCAAATCTTATCTTATCTAGATCAAATCTTATCTTATCTAGATTTTATCTAATCTAGATATTATTTCATCTAGATCTTATCTTATTTAGATTTTATTTCATCTAAATTTTATTTTATCTTATCTTATCTTGTCTAGATTTTATTTTATTTATGGGCTTGGACTTAAAACAGATTTGTAAGCTTTGGGGCTAAAAACTATATAACAGCACCAAGGTTCTAGTTTAGGCTCTCTCCTCTCTCTTCTCTCCTCTCTCTCCTTTTTCGTTTTGAGTTTTAGGCTTTTCTTCTTCTTTTAGACACTTTTTCGTTTTGCAATTCCAGTTGTCTCTTTTCGTTTTAGCAATAAAATTTCATTCTCTATTAATTAATGGAAGGCTAAGTCTCCAGTGTTGTTTTCTCTTGAGGATCAAGCACAACTCTCTTTGAGGTTCTATTATTACTATTAAATTCTGCTCAATTTTTCCTCTTCACCAATTACTCTGTATTTGTTGCTATTAATTCATGCATGCTTAGTGCTTGATTAATTGTCTCTGCGCTTAATTTACGTTCATGCTTAATGATCGTTCATGATTAATTGATGTATGTGTTGCTTAATCACATAATGAATGCCTTATGTTAAATTTTGCTTAGTAATTTAATTTAGGGTTGGATTAAGTGGTTGAACTGATAAAGGATAAACTCTCGTAACCTAGGATAAGAGACTTGCTTGTGAATCAAGGGGAAGCAACGTGTTTTAATTCTGCTGTTTTCGAATTCACATCTATTTGCTGTTTAATTTGCAAAAGCAAACAACCCCCTCAATTCATTACTATTTTCCTACTATATGTTATGAACATTTGGTTTATCATTGCTCGTTGGGAAACGACCTAGGATCACTTCATAATTACTGCATTTTAATGTTTATTTGATTCGGGTACGGCCTCGATCAGAGAGGGATGAGCTTATCCCCACAAAAGTGTAGAACAACTGGCGGGTCTGCATTGATTATAGGAGGCTGAACCAGGTAACCAGAAAAGATCATTTTCCCCTGCTATTCATTGATTGAATGCTTGAGCGCTTGGCAGGTATAGAGGTAGACCCTGCAAAAATAGCTGTTATTTCACAATTGCCTTACCCCTCTTGCGTGCGAGAGGTTCGTTCTTTTCTTGGTCATGCAGGGTTTTATAGACGCTTTATCAAGGATTTTAGCAAAGTGGCCCTTCCACTATCCAATCTGTTGCAAAATGAGGTGAAGTTTGATTTTGATGACCGATGCAAAGAGGCTTTTGATTGCCTCAAGCGTGTGGTGACTACCACCCCTATCATTCAGGCACCTGATTGGAAAAACCCATTTGAGCTAATGTGCGATGCATCCAATTACGCATTGGGGGTTGTCCTTGCTCAAAAGATTGATAAGCTGCCTCGGGTGATCTACTACGCTTCCAGAACTTTGGATGCTGCTCAAGCAAATTACACTACCACAGAGAAGGAGCTATTAGTGATAGTTTTTGCTCTTGAGAAATTTCGTTCATATTTACTTGGTACTCGTGTTATTGTTTATACTGACCATGTAGCTCTGAAGTACCTATTGAAGAAGGCTGAATTAAAGCCTAGGTTGATCAGGTGGATGCTTTGGCTCCAAGAGTTTGATTTGGAGATTCGTGATCGGAGCGGTGCACAAAACCTCGTGGTTGACCATCTGAGTAGGATTGAGCGTGTGTCTGAGGACTCACCCATTCGGGATGATTTTCCGGATGACCATTTGTACATTCTGTATAGTATTTCTGATTCCTTCCCCATTCCCTGGTTTGCTAATATTGTGAATTATTTGGTTGCTTCTGTTTTTCCTCCCTTAGCATCTAAAGCTCAAAATGATAAAATTAAGAGCAATGCTAAGCATTATATTTGGGATGACCCCTATTTGTGGAAGTTGTGCAGTGACCAGGTTATTAGGAGATGCATTCCAGATAATGAGATTGACTCAGTCATGCAATTCTGTCATTATTCCGCATCAGGTGGCCATCTTGGCATACATAGGACTGGCTACAAAGCACCCATAAGAATGTCGCCTTATCGGGTTATCTTTGGCAAGGCATGCCATCTTCCTATAGAGATAGAGCATAAAGCCTATTAGGCTGTAAAGACCTGCAACTTCTCTATTGATCAGGCTGGAGAGGAAAGGAAGTTACTACTAAATGAGCTAGATGAGATCTGTTTAGAAGCCTATGAGAATTCCAAATTCTTCGAGAAGACCAAGAAGTTCCATGACAGCTTGATAGCTAAGAAGGACTTCGTGGTTGGACATAAAGTTTTATTGTATAACTCTAGGCTCGGACTCATGAGTGGTAAGTTGAGGTCAAAGTGGATTGGTTTTTTTGTGGTGACTAATGTTTTTTCTTATGGTACAGTTGAGATCAAAAGTGAATCCATAGATAAGAGCTTCAAGGTCAATGGACACTGGTTGAAACCATTCCTCACAAATCCCTCCTTAGTGGATGCAGTGGTGGAGGAGACCTACTTACTTCACCCTATTTCTCTTCCGCCATGACTTAGGGAGTTTTTTTTTTCTGTCTCCTTCTTTACTTTTATTGCACTTGTCCAATTTTATTGATTGTATTGATTGCTCTTGATCTTGTGATTGTGCTACATTGAGGACAATGTGTTGTTTAAGTGTGGGGGGGGGGGGGAGATTGTTCTTTAATTTTGTTGATTTTGTTGGGTATTTTAGGTTAATTTTGTTGGGCTTTCTAGTTTAATTTTTTTAGGTTTTCTAGGTTAATTTTGTTATTTTGGTTTTATGTTTTATGTACAACATTGCATGCTTCTCTTTGAATTATAGGTTATGTACATGTAATGGGTAATTGTTTTTGAAATATGAGTTTCTTGGCATTTGGTGAATTGAAATCCTTGTTTTTCTCTGCATGTCAAGTTAGTTTTGAAAGTTCGAATTAGAAGTGATAGATTTACCATTGGTGAGAATTTGAGCCATCATCATCTATTTTATTCGGTGTGTTTTGCCCCATTGATTGCTTGCACAATAGCCTTGGCTTGACTCTTATTGATACTTCTTGCTTCACATGCATGTTGGGAGATGATTTAGGCATTTTGTTCTTATAAGCCTCTAGCCAAATGAGCCTACCTTGAATTAATTCCTTTGATAGCCCCTTTGAGCCTATTTTCCCCTTTCTTTGTTTTGAAGCTCATTACAAGCCTTAAGTGAAAAACCATGATCTCACCCTACCCTTAAGGAATTTTGGAGCTTTGGAATTGTTTTGGGAATAAGGGGGGGGGGGGGGGGTATGTTTCATTGGATGATATGTTTTTTTTGCCATGCTTGATGTATATACATATATTGCCTAATTGTTGCTTTATTTTTCAAATGCTTTCAATTGCTACTGTTGACGTTAAAAAAAATACAAAAAAAATGAAAAAAAATGAAAAAATAAATAGAAAAAGAATGAAGTTGAATACATGAGGTCTTGGTTTGAAGACTTGGATTGGTTTGAGGACTTGGTTGACTTTGTTTTGGGTTTACTTTTTATGCTTAATTTTTAATTTTGGTTTTGGGGTTTACTACTTTTTCTTAGTTCTCACTTATTCCCCATTGCTCTTCTATTCCTTTGGATTTTAGCTACTTATCCTATACTTTCCTCTACCTTGTCCTTGGCCCCATTACAACCTTAAAAGACCTTTTGATCCTCATATGCATGTGTTTTGTGTGTGGTTGTCAATTTTAGAGTCTTGCCAAGTCTATGTGGTGTTTGTTTTCATGGATGCTCTGAGAGTAAACAGTAGTCTAGACACTTGAGAGATAGAGTGCATATCTTATGAGACTTTATCACTTTTCATTCTTGAGCTAATTGACTACCTTGCCATGTTTGAGATGCTTGGATGATTTTCATGACTGTCTTGATTCTTTAACTCTCTACGTGTTGGATGTTGCCCATTCCTTTCATTCCTTGAGATTCATTGAGAAATATGTAATTGTTTTTGTGTTTGTTTGTTTCTCTTGAATGTCTCTGGATTTTTTCCTTGCTTTGCTTTTTGATTTTGCCCAGGAGTGCAAAAGGCTAAGTGTGGGGGGATTTGATGTGTCATTATTTTCTCCTATTTCTTAACCTTTTTTGTCACTATTTTAATTACTGATTAGCCTTAATTGTCAATTTAATTATGCAGTTTTATCATTTGGGTCTACTTGACTAATTTTGTGTTTTTAATTTAATTTCAGGAGAATTATAAGCAATTGGGCTTGAATCCGGAATTGGGCTTGGACTTGAAGAGAGCAGACAATTTTATTTTATCAAATCTTATCTTATCCAAATTTTATTTCATCTAGATTTTATTTCATCCAATCTTATCTTATCTTGTCCAGATTTTTTTTATTTATGGGCTTGGACTTAAAATAGATTTGTAAGCTTTGGGGCTGAGGACCTATATAACAACACCAAGGTTTTAGTTTAGTGAGTTTTTGGAGAGGAGAATAATTCTAGGATTTTAGAATTCCAATTTTTACTGTTCATGCGCACTGTTCACGTAGAATAAAATTCATTTTCTGCAATTTTGTTTCCGCTTCAATCTACAATTTCATTTTCTGCTGATTAATGGAAGGCTAAGTCTCCAACGTTGTTTTCTCTTGAGGATCAAGCACAACTCTCTTTGAGGTTTTGTTATTACTATTGAATTCTGATCAATTTTTCCTCTTCACCAATTACTCTGTATTTGTTGCTATTAATCCAAGCATGCTTAGTGCTTGATTAATTGTCTCTGCGCTTAAATTACGTTCATGCTTAATGATCAGTTTTGTTCATGATTAATTGGTGTATGTGTTGCTTAATCACACAATGACAGCCTTATGTTAATTTTCGCTTAGTAAATTAATTTACGGTTGGATTAAGTGGTTGAACTGATTAAGGATAAATTCTTGTAACCTAGGATAAGAGACTTGCTTGTGAATCAAGGGGAAACAACATGTTTTAATTCTGTTATTTTCTAATTCAAATTTGCTTGTTGTTTAATTTACAAAAACAAACAACCCCCCCAATTCATTATTGTTTTATTACTATCTGTTATGAACATTTGGTTGACCATTGCTCGTTGGGTGACGACCTAGGATCACTTCCTAGATACTGCATTTTTAATGTTTATTTGATTCGGGTACGGCCTCGATCAATAGCACACACAGTAAGCAATAAGTAGATCATATATATATATATATATATATATATATATATATATATATATATATATATATATATATATATATATATATATATATATATATATATATATATATATATATATATATATATATATATATATATATATATATATATATATATATAATATTTGTCTGTAAGTATCTTAAATAAAATGTGTATGCTGTTAAATGAGAAAAAAGAAAAGCTAAGTACTTAAAGGAATGTAATAGAAGTTGGGAATAATTATAGAAAAGGTTAATCTAAGGGTGAATGCTCTCCTAGAACCTAAGCTTTTGCATCCTAGAAAAACCATGATTTGTTGCAGTCCAGCTTCATTACAAGCCTAGTAAAGTCCTTCGGGTTCAGTGTGTGTGTTCTTGATTGTATGATATGAGATGAAGTGCAAAGATTGAGACTTATGTTGGTTGTTGATTGATGGATAACCTAAACACTTGTGCTTGAGTGAAACAGTGACCATGAGGCTTTGGGTGATGATCCTTCCTTGATATCTGTCATTCTTACTAGTTTATTTCAGCTGTGTTTCTTAATAATCATGTTCATATCTTTTAAAAGCTACATGTCTTGTGAGAAGCTATTGATTGAAGCATTGTATGTCATTCATGTCATGTGATTGAATTCTTTGGAATAAAAACCTTGTGAATAACCACTGTGATTTTGTCACTTGAGGACAAGTGAATTGCTCTTTCTTTGCTTGAGGGCAAGCAAAACTGTAAATTTGGGGAAGTTTGTTAGTCGTCTTTTACGACTAACTTTTGTATAGAAAAGTTTTCCAAAATGTATATAAATCTCCCAATTTATGGTTATTTTTGGTAGGATTGTAAATATTTCTAGTTTAGTTTTCATATGTGCTCAGTAGAAGTCTTCCTTATGAATTTAATGTAAATTTCACCTCAATTTCAGGTAAAAAGGAGAAAATTATGAAGGTGCAAAAGTTGTTGTCTCGCTAAGTCTAAATCATGCGCTTAGCGAGACCAAACCGCTAAGCGAGACAACAGTGGCTTAGCGATTGAGGATAAGCCTGAAGAGAGTTCTTCCATGCCAGCACGTGCCCAACGCATATGCAGCTTGCTAAGCGAGACAGTTGTCTCTTCTATGCTAAGCGCGAGATTGGCGCTAAGCCAAATCTCACTTACTCGCGCTTAGCGCGAGAATGGCGCTAAGCGCACCTTCGCGGACAGAAAGACCTTTTTTAAGCCTGACTTGTGGAGAATGTAAAAGAGGTATGAATAGACTGTGAATTGTGTGTAGAGAACAGAGGAAAAGCTGAGCAAGGATGCAAAGGCCCTAACTTTTAGGTAGATTCTAGGTTAAAGAGTAAGTCCTAGGTTTTTAGAGGTGGAGGAGGAATCCCCATTGCTTTGTAATCTGGTATTTTCTTTGAAACCCTTCTCCTATCTGCAAAAGCTGCTCCCTTGTAATGGAGGGCTAAAATCCTTTGTTGGGAATCTCTGCTGAATACTTGATGTAAATATTATTATTATTATCTATTTGAAGTTATTTTCATGTGTTCAATGTTTCTATCTACTCTTATTGTATGCATGCTCGTGGTTTGATCACCCATTGGTGTGTGCTGTTAGGAACTTTTACATTGGAAAATGTATTGTTTCCTTAGAAGTTGATAGAGCAGGACTAGATAACTGCATTGCTAGGAATAGAGTACAGGGTTTTGCTTTTTATTATGTTGTGATTATAATGCTGTTTAAATTAAGCTAAGTTCAACAAGAGACATCTGCGAATGAAGTTTAGTTTAAATTAGTCCAAACTCACGAGACATCGATGTTTGGTATTTTTGTCCTCAATATAGAACACAAAAATAATTTTAAATAGAGAAAAACTTTAATTGCATCAAGTATCTCGGTAGAAGGACCCAACGCTTTTACTTATTTGTTTTCACACTCAATTGCTTACGTTTATTGTTTCTTTGATTAGAATAGAAAATACCTTTGTTTTCAATTCATGACACTTAATTCTTTTTACAAACACTTGCATTTTGAATGACACTTTTCCAAGTAAAGCAAGTTCCTTGAGTTCGATACTCGGTTCATTCTGTTTTAATTATTTACTTGACGACCCGGTGCACTTGTCGGTTAGATTTCACATCCACAAAAAAATAAGTAGTAGTACCAGGATGTGAACAAATAGTTATGAAGTACCATTTTTGGAATTGTTATAGTCATTTGGATTGACAAATTTAATATTTATTTATGGATTATAGATTGCATTCTAGAAAACTAATTCTGGAAGACATATTTGTACTTTTGGAACATGCATTTCGGATTGTTGTTGTTGTTGTTTAAGTTTGGATTGATATTATTGTGTTGTAACAAATAATTAATTTATTTAATATCTGGTCGAGAGGGTTTAATTTAGGGGTGGATATTTAGATCAGTCTAGTCCTTTTAAGGTCATGCTTATGAAGCTCGCATTTTAAATGTGTCGAATAAGTCTTGTCTGTATCAGGCATGTAAAAGCCCACATACAAACAGACCAGTTTGTGAACCCAAATATTAATTTGGCATTTTTTTATAATATTTTAAATGAATGTAAAAAAAAGAAAATAAAATTGATTTCATTTTTTAAACTAAAATCCATTGCACTAAAATATACCAACATTTTAATCACAACAAATTAACAATAATAACATAATTAAATATCAAAATCTTAACATAACAAATTAACAATACTTTAAATGGTCTGCTAGTTAGTGGATAAAGCCCATTAGGTTTGCAGGCTTAACAGATTGGACTAAAAAACTCAATATAATTATACGAACTTTAAAAAAAAGGCTTGTTATCCATCTAATCCACGAATCTGAATTTGTATACCCACCCCTAGTTTAATTGTTAGTTGTGAGGTTACAAACTTTGTGAGGTTAGTGATGAATTATTTAACTTTTAGTCATTTTTTTGTGTTTGTACATGTAGTTTTTAGTAGGTTAGAATGTAAATAGGTGTGATGGTTGATATAAATATAAGGTTATTAAGAATTTTTTTTTGACATTTTATTCATTTTGTGTTTGATTTTATATGTTTAGATGGCACGAACAAAAAATGTTGGTGGTGATCTCGATGACCATGTCAAACTTATTGCATCTAATCGCAGGTGACATTCACCACTTCATAGAGAAGATGATGGTAAGGAGCCTATGGAGCATATAGAGCGTGAGGAGCTTGTGGAGAATATGGAGCATATTGACCATGTGGAGCAACAGGAGCCAAAAGCATCTAAAGATGTCTTTCTTGGTGAGCTTGAGGCACATCATTGCTAACCTTATATGATGATCATGTGGCTTGAAACACATGGGACAAATTGGTAAACTACTAGCTGTCATTGATTATTTATTTAAATATTAGCTTAATTTTTTTTATCGTAACCTATTTGGTTATTAATTTTCTACTTGTAGAATCGGGGTGAGATAAAGCTCATCTCACACAAAAGAAAAATCATGAATGAAATTGTCCTACATAGGTAGATATAGGATATGGTAAAGAATTTTGGGTTATTTTCATTGACTACATGCAACTATGGAATTGTAGACAATTAAATGTTGTCTACTTTTACATAGGAGGCCTAGGGAGACTTACATCTTCCATTTGCATGAAGGAGAGATAATAGGTGATGTCTTATCGTTACTGCATATTCCATTAATGGAACTTTTTAGAATTATGAGCATATGGATAAGGATGCGGCAATTGCCATGCTTATGGAGGGAGAAACAGTTACCTTTGGAGGCATGGGCAAAGGAAATGTTACTAGTATAGGTAAAATTGGTATTCCTTTTCTAGTCTCCATAGAAAATGTCTTATATGTTGAAGGTCTAAAGTATAACCGACTTAGCATAAGTCAATTTTGTGACAATGGTTATATTGTGTCCTTCAACAAAGACAAATCCATAGTCAAGACAGAAGATGACAAGTCCTTCTTCACTGTTAGACGACGAAATTGATCTGATAGATCTTAGCAAACAAAAAGTAACATGTCTGTTATCTAGAGAAGATGAGAGATGGATTTGGCACAAAAAGCTTAGGCATGTCAATTTAAAACATATTCCAAAATCATCCAAAAAAGGATTTGGTAAAAGGATTACATAATATTTGTTGGAAAATCCATCTTCTTTATCAGCAAGGGAAACAAAACAAAACAAAACCTCTTTTAAATCTAAAGATGGTGTTTCCACTTCCAGACCGTTACAACTATTACACTTGGATCTGTTTAGACCAACTAGAATGTTGAGTCTGGGAGGGAAGAAATATGGCTTTGCCATAGTTGATGACTATTCTAGATATACCAGGTATATACTCTTGACATAAACATGAGTCTTTTAAGGTCTTTAAAATATTTTGTAGAAGAGTTAAAAATGAAAAAAAAAGGTTTTCATATCTCTTCTATCAGAAGTGACCATAGGACTGTGTTTGAAAATGTTGAGTTCAGATCAATCTGTGAAAAAATGATATTTTTTACAACTTTTCACCAAGAACTCCTCAACAAAATGGGGTAGTTTAAAGCAAAAATAGAACTCTATAGGAAATGATTAGAACCATGCTTTGTGAGAACTTACTTCCTAAACACTTTTGGGCAAAAGTAGTGAACACAACTTACTATGTTCAAAACAAAATATTGATCACACCTTTTATAAAAAAAAAACACTCCTTATGAATTATGGAAAAGAAGAAGACCCAATATACCATATTTTCATCCATTCATATGTGAGTGCTTCATCCTTAACACCAAAGATCAACTTGCTAAGTTTGATTCAAAAGTGGATAAAGGAATCTTCATAGGGTATTCTAATACATCTAAATCCTATAGAGTTTTCAACACAAGGACTTTAGTTGTTGAAGAATCCATCCATGTTAAATTCAATGATGGGCTAACATTTTGCATATATGTAGATTGATTTGTTTGTTGCACCTAAAGAAGATAAAGTCAAACAGTTTGATGATCCTTCCTCATACTGAAGGATCTTCTTATCAACAACTTCAGATGAAATATTGGAAATTTGTTCATTATCATGCACAAGATCTTATCATCAAAGATCAGACTGAAGGAGTCAAAATCAGATCATCTTTCAAGGACCTTGTGTCTTGTGCTTGAAATAAAGCTTAAAATGATAGACGAAGCACTAACAGATGATGGTTGGATCATTGCAATGAAAGAAGAACTTCACCAATTTACAAAAAATGATGTCTGGACACTTGTTCCTTAGCCTGAAAACAAGAGCATCATTGGAACAAGATGGGCTTTCAAAAATAAACTGGATGAACAGCGTAAAATGGTAAGAAACAAATTTAGGTTAGTAGCTCAAGGCTATAACCAACAAGAAGGAATAAACTTCACTGAAACCTTTGCTCCTGTTGCTAGACTTGAAGCAATAAGAATCATGCTTGCTTTTTTTGCTTATAAAAACATAAAACATTTTCAAATGGATGTTAAAAGTAATTTTCTAAATGGGTTTATTGAAGAGGAAGTGTCTGTCAAACAACCTCTAGGTTTTGAGGACCATACTCTTCCAGACCATGTTTTCAAACTTAAAAATGCTTTGTATAGTCTGAAACAGGCACCTCGTGCTTGGCATGATAGATTGAGCTCTTTTATTTTAGGAAATAGTTTTATGAGAGGCAAAGTAGACACAACTTTTTTTAGAAGAGAAATTGGCAAGAATTTCATTATAGTTAAAATATATGTAAACGATATTATCTTTGGAGATAATAATGAATCTTTGTGCTAGGATTTCTATGATATGATGAAAAATGAGTTTGAAATGAGCATGATGGGAGAACTCAAGTTCTTTTTAGGGCTTTAGACCAAGCAAGATTGAAAATGTATATATATTAACAAAAATACACTAAGTAACTTTTGAAGAAGATCAAGATGGAAGGTGCTAAAATAATGAAAACCCCCATGCATGCTTCTAACCCTCTAAGTCTGAATAAGGTAAACCAATAGATCAAACGATCTATAGAGGTATGATTGGTTCACTTCTTTATTTGACTACTAGTAGGCCTAATATTATGTATACTGTATATCTGTGTTCTAGATTTTAGTCTGATGCTTGAGAGTCTCATCTCAAAGTTGTTAAGAGGATCTTACGATATCCGGTAATGTCAATAAACTAAGTATGAACCCAAGCGTCCTGCATGGTTACTTCAGCTCTTATCCACGGGTAATACAATGATTTTAGTTGTGGTGGATAGATTTTCGAAGAGAGCCCATTTTGGTATTTTGACAACTTATCATTGTGTTTAAGATGGCTCAATTGTTCCTTGACATGTTTTGCAAACACCATTGTTTACCTCACAATTTGGTGTTTGACCATGATCCTATTTTTGTTAGTAAGTTCTAGTGTGAGCTTTTCAAACTATTTGAGACCAAGCTTTGTACGAGTACTTCGTATCGTCGAGAGTTTGATGGCTAGACTAAAGTCCTCAATCGCATGTTGAAGCAATGTCTTCATTCCTTTGTTCATGATCAACATCTTGTTGGGGGTAAATTATTATCATTACCGGAATAGTTTTATAACACTTTGGTACATACAATTACTGGACACTTTCTTTTCCACATCATCTATGGTAAGCCACCTCCTTCCATTCCTCACTACTTGATGGGTTCTTCTTCCGTAGAAGCGGTAGATCAACTCCTCTTAGATCATCAATAAATGATTACAAGCCTCAAACGTAAGCTTGGAGAGGCTCAAATCCAAAAGAAACTCTCTACTAATAAGAGGCCCAGAGATGTTTCCTATGATGTCAATGATTAGGTTTAAGTTCGCCTAAGGCCTTATCAAAAGCTTGTGAAGCGTTTTTATGGCCCTTATCAAATTACTTAGAGGATTAGACATGTGGCTTATCGCCTTGCATTGCTCAAATCTTCCAAAATCCACCTTATGTTCCATTGCTCTTTGTTGAAGCCTCATCATGGACCTCTAGCATCTTCCATCGAGGTTTTTCCTCCTTCTGCTCATGAAAATGGTCCCTTAGTTTAACCTCTAGCCATCCTACAATCCAAGTGGGATTCTTCCACACTTTGCCTCCTCACTGTTTGGTTTTAGTTCAGTGGATGGGGTTGTCTCCAGAGGATTCGAGCTGGGAGAAGTGGGATAATATTGCTACAACTTTTCACCTTGAGGACAAGGTGAATTTATCAAGGAGTGGTATTGATAGTGAATCTCATAACTTTGAGGAGCGCCCACTAGTTTGGACACCAACAATGAAGAGCCTAAGAGGAACATGTCCAGACCAATTCATTACAGGGATTGACTTAGTGTTAATTCTCTTTTTCTGTTACAGTGTTGAGAATGTTGCAAGTGCCTTTTGAAAGGTAGTTAGAATGGATGTAAATTGAGAATTGGTAATGGAATAAAGCCGGTATAATTTTAGATCTAATTTTTTAGTTTTTGTGGAGATCCTTGTCCTCGAATTCAAGGAATTATCTATATGCATATCACTGAGTATCTTATCTATTACCACATATGTCTCGGTACTTGATAGTTATTGATATAGACACAAGATTTGGAGCCATTTCTCTATAAAGATGAAATGAAAAAATTGATACTTTATCGGTATTGACAGACGCGTACTATAATGGTGGTGACTATTCATCGATTCAATGACGAACAAGAAAGATTTAATAGCTGCTCATCATCGAGTTGACGAGCAATCACAATTCTTCTTCATAGTTGCTTTAGGTGTTCTCTAGAACACTGTTTGTAAACGTACGGTACAGGGACAAACGTGTGTGTAAACGGAGGAAATAACATTTATCTATTGTGGACTTTTATAGCCACTTATTTTGTCTTAGTTGTTTTGGACCTTTTTGCCAATTATGTAAAGTCGCACAAGTTATATATTGGTATGTTATTATACCTACTTTTGTGGACTTTTATAGCCACTTAATTTTGTTGTTTTTGGACCTTTTTGCCAATTGTGGAAAGTCGCACAAGTTATATATTGGTATGTCATAGTCACTTTTGTGGTTCAATATGTTGAATTTTCGGAAAAAGAAAGAGTAAATTTGTATATATGTTATTGATTTGTCAAAGCTACTTTTGTGGGACAATATGCATTTATTTTTAGAAAATAAAGGATGAGTTCTTAGATATTGTTGTCTGCACAACCACTTTTGTGGGCTAAGATGTTGATTTGTTTTAGAATGTCAGTGTTGTATAAGAGTACTACGTCTTCTTAGTCAAATTGTTTTAACGTTTGGGTTTTAACTATTATAAGTAGAATAGTGCAATAGAATTGAGGTACTTGGCCATGCCTCCAAATTATTATAAGTTAATGAATTTGTATTCTTTAATTTTTAAATTATATTTGTAGGTTTGACTTAATTATTAAGTTATTAATTTTTAGTTTTTAATATTAAATTTTTTTCATTATTTTTATCTTTTAAAAAAAGAAAAAGAATTATTATTAACCAGTGTCCTTAAGACAGTAATTAAGAAACTAAAATGAAAAAAATATTTATTGCGGAAATTATAAAAGAGTGTAAAAAAAGTTACGGACAACAAAATTTTACGCATTCTAATAAAAAAATTTAATTTCTTAATTAATATCTTAAGAATAATGATTTTCCTTTAAAAATATAACATACCTTAAGTATTTTGTAGTTTTTAATATTAAAAAAAATGTTACTTCTTAAAGAAAAATATTAACCACTCTTAAGTATGATTAATGTTTTACTGTTACCTTTTATTTTAAAATGAAGATTCTTTTTCATGCATCTTTAAAATGAAAATTTAAGTGTCACTAAGCAATTTAAAAAAGAAGTGTGACTTGAACAATATGACAATTTTGTATTTAGTTTGATAAGTCATGCGAAAGTCTAAGAAAAATTTTAATCCTTAAGACCTAGTAAAACAAACCCCATCAAATAATGTAACTTTTTTACGTCTACAATTATATTGGTTAGATTATGATATACAAGGATATAATTTAGTAAATATTATATTATTATATTGTAATATATGTGAAAGTATCCGGATTTTGTATTTTTATGTAATAATTAATACTTTTTTTATTATTTTTGCAGCACATCACACACACACACAAACAGCAAGAACCGTCTGCCAATTTCTTCGTAATAGAGCACAAATATTATTAACAACATCCGCATGCAGGTGCACTCTAGCGTCTCTTTCACAGGCCACATCCCAAAACCCATAATTCCAAGTTGCACTAAGCCCCTCCTTAATAGCTAGCAGTTCAACTTTAACATAATCTCCATTGGGAATTGAATTCACAAATCCTTCCACTCAGATTCCTGCATGATCAAGAAGAACACCTCTAACCCCCATGCAGCTATTGCGGAAGCTTTCGTCATAGTTGATTTTCACTTGTGACTGCATGGGATATTTTCAGCGAAACACATTCTTAGTTGCAAGGGATCAACTACATGAGACCTGATCATACTACATATGTGGGAAATATGCCAGTGTTGGGACTCAAAAATGAATTTTGATCTCCATCTCCAAGCCCACCAGCACACCGTGATCATTAAGGTCACATCCTTATGCTTCAAGATTTGAGCAACCCAAGTGTGGGCATCCATACCAGTCTTGATGTTGTTGCATGACACTCCTAATCGGAGCCATAATTCCCTAGAGAGGGGGCAATTTCTAAGCACATGTAGGGTGGACTCTTCAGGAATTGAACACCTAGGGCAAGATGAGTTATATGTCAAATATCACGTGAAACACTTGCCATTGGTTGGAAGGGCATTTTGGCAAATCTGCCAGAGAAAGAAACAAAGTTTCTCAGGTACGGGGGGCACACAAGATCTTTCACTATAGAGAATTAGCTTCCACCGATTCAAAGTTTTTTAACCATATGTAGTCAGATTGTGAGGAGTAAACCCTAGAGTGGCTCCCTACCCAACAAATAGTATCCTTTCCCATCGGATTTTGGGGAACTGGAATACTCAAAATATGCTGGACCCATTCTCGGGGCAGAAGTTAATGTAAATGAGTCCCCCTACAACCACTATTTTCCCAAAAATTAGCCACTGTGAAGTTGTTGTCAGATATATGGACATAAGGTACCTGATTGCACAACTGGCCTTTACCCTTCCAATTTGAGTACCAAAAAGAAGATTGTGGCTCTCTCAAGCGTGGTTTAAATCCCTTTAGCAGACTGTCCCGAGCCTCTAAAAGACTCCTCCAGATGTACGATGATCCTGGTTTTAGTGTGATTGAGAGTATAAACTTGCCATTATGGTACTTGTCTTCCAAAACTCTGACCCAATGCTTATCAGTCGAATGAAGCATGTCCCATAGCATTTTCCCTAAGAGAGTTATTTTTTGCTCTAGAGTCTTTCACTCCTAGCCCCCCAAGGGTATAAGGGGAGTTATCGTTGCCCATGAAGCCATATTCCAGCATCTCGTGGCACCCTTTGGGGACTAGATCATAGATCTACAGCTCTGGTCAATTCTTTGACAAGTGGCATTAGGAAACCACATGGTCTGCATTGAATAGATAGGCATCGACACAAGCATTGAATTGGTGAGGCAGAGACGTCTTGCTCTATTTAATAACTTCCCTTTCCAAGAGGCAAGTTTGGAGTGAATTTTTTTTTACCACATTGTTAAAATCCCTAGTTGTGACTCACTCTGTAACAAGATTAAACCCCAATTATTTGCCTATACGAGGGGTACATTTAATGCCCAGAATGCCCTCAATCTCATCCTTCATGGTTGGGGAAACTCCTTTTGAGCAAATAAAATTTGATTTGTGAAGGTTTACTTTAAGGCTCGAGATAGCACAAAAATTTTCAAGGGTGTCAACTAGCACTTTGGCTTGTTCATGAGAAGCTATGAAAAACAACAACACGTCATCTGCGAATAGAAGATGGGACATCAATAGACCTCCCCTAGACATATGGATGGTTTCCCACACACCTCTAGATACAAGATCTTGAATACTCACTATTAATCTTTCCATGCATGATACAAAAAGGTAAGGTGAGAGGGGATCACCTTGCCTTAGGTCTTTATCAGGGCTAAAACCTCTCCAGCTTCATACCATTCTAAAGAACTAAAAGGGAAAAACCCTAGACACCCCACATAATTAGCTTGACAATGGAAGATGGGAAGCCAAAGTCAATGAGCGTTATCCTCAGAAAATTCCAATTGAACCTATCATATGCCTTTTCTAGGTCAATTTTAAGATCAATATAACCCTTCTTAGTTATAGATTTGGAGATTGATTAGATAGCTTCTTGAGCTAGGATGGAATTTTTTGTAGTGCCTCGTCCAAGTATAAAGCTACCCTGGAAAGACCTAATTAGGTCATTTAGATAAGTGCGAAGCTGGGATACCAGAACCTTCATGATGACCTTGTAAACGACATTACACAAGCTAATAGGCTTGAAGTCCTAGAGGCGAGCTAGTTGATCATCTTCGGGGATCAAAACAAGGAGTGTATGGAAAAGACTATCCTCAGTAGAGCTAGACTTGGAAAGCCTCTTGATGTAATCCTTATTAGGAGCGGATCCCTTGGTATAGGTCAAGGAATCAGATGACGCCACTTCCAGAGATGGAAGATAAGTCAAGGGTAGACGCCACAAGGGTTCAACCTTGATAAGTCTGAGATTAGTTCAAGAAGAAACTCAGAGAGAAGCTCTCACAAAATACACATGTATTTTCTCAAAATGCCAAAAGTTCATTTTCTTCAAAATGAGTTCAATACATATAGTGTAGCTGAGGTGCAACTGAAAAGACACCAATTTATTTAATTAAAATTACAAAAATAGAAAAATATTTGATATGGGTCTTCAAATTAATTTGGATCTTCAACAATCAAGATTATTGGGAGTGCCTCTGGATCTTCGTCCTTCTCCACTTTGACCTTTTCAAGTATGACTGCTACCATTTGTTGGAGGGTATCCTCTGACTGTTTGGTCCTACTCCTGATCATAGGTCCCTGTATTTGGGTAGCTTTGAGATTCTTATCACCTCCCTCACCATTAACCAAAGGTCCTCCCCAACCACATCCCAATAGTGTTTGAAGAAGAAAGGCTAAAATCCATTAGGGTGAGGGGCCTTAAAAGAATTCATACGCATCACTGCATGACGAACCTCCTCTTTAAAGATTGGCCTAATAAGTGCTTCCCTTGCCTCACCAAGAATCTGAGGGAGGGTGATGCCTTGAGGAAGATAGGAGGTACTTGCAATATTATTCAGAAACAAATTTTTAAAATACCTAGTAGACTTCTACTTAAGGGTTTTCAACTCAGAGTTCCAAGTTCCGAACAATGGTTTGGATATGGAAGAAAGCCAAGTTCCTATCCCCAAACTTTACCCATTTCTCATGAGATTTTTTAAACAAGAGAAATTCCTCATGAAGAAAAATGTCATTCAACTCTTTGTGAAGCTCCTCCTCAAGCCTCAAGAGACTCTCGATTTCTCCCCTCTCTAAGGAAAGCTACACCCGGATTGAACTTGCACGGAAAATATTCCCAAAATGTTTTGATTTAAAACTAGGGAGTTGTCTTGTACTTGCTTTAGCCTTCCAGTAACACTTGGAGACCCTTTTGCCCATGCAAAATGAACTACAAAATCATATTGATTATGGGCGACCCAAGCCGCATGAAATCGAAAAGGGTGCTCCCCACGGATATCCCTCATACCTCCACACCGAAGAAGCATGGGACAATGATTGGAATAAACCTGACATAAGTTTTCCACAAAGACCTCCAGCAAAACAATATGCCAAGGTTGATCTACTAACACCCTGTCAATCCTTTTGGCCACCACTTTTCCCACCTGTTTCTGGTACAAGGTAAATTTCAAACCCATAGCTTCCATATCCAAGAGCTCACACTTATCCATCATATCCAACATAAGGTCGACTCTCGATGCTTTGAATTTCTCCCTTCAAACTTCAGATGGCTTCATTATCTCGTTATAGTCCCCCACAAGCATCCATGGGTTAGAGATACTAGAACGAATGGACATAAGATGAGACCAAAGAAAGGATCATTGTGTAAACTGGGGATTAGCATATACAATGGTGCAACACCACCTCTGAGCGTCTCACATAATGCCAAAAGTGGTAGCTTGGGGAAGTTATACATCTCAAAAGTATTCAAATTGCTATGACTGTTTACTAAAATCCTTATGCCTCTCGAATGACTCGAGGCTTCCACCAAGTGGTGAATTTCAAAGCCTAAGGACTCACATAAGTTTTTCGGATGCAAAGAGGCAGTGTGTTTCCATGAAGATGAAAATAGTTGGTTTCTACAACATCACTAGTTCTTTAATATGACATTGCCCTTTCACATTAATTATACCCCGGATATTCGAGGACACAATATTAACATCATCGAAGACATTCATAAGTAACTATGAGAGTGAGAAGGGGGGGCGTCGGGGGGGGGGGGGGAGGGTGATTCCTCAAGACATGACCTGATGGGTCAATGAGACTCTTTCTTTTGAGCAAATAGGCCACTTTGGCCATCAACTGAATCATGTTGCTAATGATCTCCCATTAAATGTGAAGCTAATATTTGTATTTGTGTTAATCTTATAAAAATGGTACGTTTTGTTAATGAATTTGAATTTGCATGTTAGACTTTTTGGATAATGTATAATTCATATTTTCTGATTTTATTATTATTATTATTATGTGTATATGTAACCATATATACATTTTTAGACTCACAAATATATTATTTGTCCCACACGGATCATATTTTTTGTTACATTTATTAATTTTGTTAAGAAGTAAGAGGCGGCTGGACCCTCTAAAGTGATTTTTTTCACTCAAATCTTATCACGTTAAAATCTCAATCATCAAAACAGCATGTCTACATTTTTTTGTTATTTAATTTTTTTTACACTGTATGCTTTATAGTGTCCCTAAATGCTCCGTGCGTTGACGGGTAACGCTTTAGTGTGCATTATCAACATGACAAATTTAAATTATAATTAAGTAGTTACATTTATTAATTTTGTTAAGAAGTAAGAGGGGGCTGGTCCGGCTGGACCCTCTAAAGTGATTTTTTTCATTCAAAACTTATCACGTTAAAATCTCAATCATCAAAACAGCATGTCTACAATTTTTTTTTATTTAATTTTTTTACACTGTATGCTTTATAATGTCCCTAAATGCTCCGTGCGTTGACGGGTAACGCTTTAGTGTATATTATCAACATGACAAATTTAAATTATAATTAAGATTAATATATTTCTGAAAATAAGTTGTTAAACATTATAACTTCCATATGATAATAAGCCTTAGAAAAAGATAAGAACTTTATCGATAAATTAATAAATAATATTTATTAATAAAAAATTATTGATTTGATTTTCTACTAATAAAAATAATAAATTAATATTTATCGCTAAAAGAAAAAAAACCAACTTGCCAATAGTATTCATTTAATCTTAATTAAGGTTGATTCTTTAAAAAATAGATTTAAATACAATTTTTGACTTTATAATTTAATGTTTTTTTTAAATTTTTTTTCTATAATTTTTTTTTTCATTTTAATCCTTAAAAATATGATTATTTTATTTTTTGTTCTTAAAAAAGTAAGAGACTACAAAAACATGTGTGCACTTTAAATAGTAAAAAAATTATCCAAAACATTTTAAGAAAAAAAATAAAGCAATTTCTCGATTTATCACGAAAAACAAAACACCATGTCAAAGCCTAAAAAAAATTAGAGACTACGAAAACATGTCCGTCGTTTCACTTGTATTGTGTGTATTTATCATGTGTCAGTGTCATTGTTCGATATGCAACTCAATCAGTTCGCGTGTCCATGCTTCATAGTTTCCTTCCTGTATATGGAAAATTAATATCAAACAATTTCTTATGTGAACAACTATGTTGACAATATCAATGGGTTAAATTTTGACGTGATTGTAGCTTATATGCATTTAAGAGTCACCTTTTCCATGTACCAAAAAAAAAAAACAAAGTCAGCTTTTCCTTCCGTGTATGGAGGGGTGGGAATAGGTCAGACCGACCTACAGAAACTTACGACCTGACCTACATAAAGTCTGGTCTGAGACTCAGACATTTTTAAAAGCATATTAAATTAAATAGACCGCTTATTAAAAAGCCTTATAAATATGATAGGCCGACCTATATATATATATATATATATATATATATATATATATATATATATATATATATATATATATATATATATATATATATATATATATATATATATATATATACACTTAGATGTGAGTCATGTGCTCCTTTATATTCTTCATTATTGTTATTTTGATTGGTTTTCTTATTCATGTTAACGTTTCCTTCCTTTTCCTTTAACTCCAACCAGAGCAAAGGAATATTAAAAATTTAATGTGAAGAAGACTTTTAAAAAAGACTATCAGACCATGCTAGACTTTTAAAAAGATCAGGCCGAACCAAAATAAAAACTTTTAATAAGTTATAGGCCAGTCTCAGACCTCAAAGATTAGACTAGGCTCAGACCTTTTAAAATCTGACCTGGCCTATTCCCATCACTATGTATATATTATACAAAATTAATATCAGCAATTTGAACACCTATTTTGACAATACCATTTTTGAACACCTATTTTGACAATACCATTGGTTTGACTTCTATAGGGTGGGGACGTTCATGAGTAGTTTTTGTATTTATGATAGGCCATGCAGCATTAATTCATGTGAGCCATGGATGGATGGGGACACATAGTTAGACCTTATTTTTTCTTATCTTTCGTTACTTTTCATCTATTTACTTCTTCTTCTTCTTTTCTCTCTCTCAAAATATATACTTGATTTTTGCTTATAAAAAAAGCTAAGGCTAACCTACATTTTAAATCTCCGATAAATTACTGGATTTTGTTTTAATTATAATTACTAGATTTTGTTTTAAATCTATAATTAATTTTTTCTTTTAAGTTGAGTCTCTAATATATCTTAGTTAATTTTGTTTTAGATTTGTAACTAATTCGGGTGGTTTTAACATTGTCAATTTTTAGTCTAAATTTTTAATGGACATATTATCACTTAACACAAAAACAAAAAATAAAAATTTTCATATATTAAAGACTTACGCAAAGAAAAACTTTATCAGGAACTAAAAAAATTATTAATTCACCATAAACTTAAAAGATTTAAATACATTTTTAGATTTTGTAATTTAGTATTTTTTTGTTTTTACATTTTTTTTTAATTTTTAGTCATTATAAATTATGCTTGTTCGCTTTTAATCTTTAAGATACTTTAGATAATATTTTTTTAAAGTGTCATCTAACTAAAGTATTTTAAGGAATAAAAAAGATAATGTATTTAAACCAACTTAAAACATATTTTACAAAATGATTCGTTTGAATTTTCACGCGAATGTAAGCATTTAACAGTTAACTTTTCCTTGTGCAATTTATGGAAGACATGTTTTGTTGCCCCCTTCCAAATGACCAGTAACTGAGTGACATCATGTTTTGCCCCAAATTTGTCAATATTGCCATGTTATTCCGAAGGACTTGATTGCAATTTCTAACTTTATTCTAAGCGTAAAACATTATATAAACCAAGCAAATGCAGGTGATGGAAACAAAGCAAATTCAACGATTAAGTAAATATCGCTTGCAGTAGTAATGGATAACCAAAATGCCATCGAGTTCTTTGAAGGCCAAAACCTTTTGTACATGCAGATATTTGGTAACCTAAGACCTGTGTGTCTTATGTGGGCTTGCGAACTAGGTATTCCAGACATAATATCCAACCATGGGAAACCCATTACTCTTCTTGAGTTGGTCTCAGCCCTGCAAATTCCACCATCTAAGGTGGGTTTTGTGAAGCGATTCATGCGCTTTTTGGCACACAATAGAATCTTTGATATCCATGAGAGCCAGGAAGATCATCATGAATTAGCGTATGCTCTAACTCCTGCATCAAAGCTTCTAGTCAATGACAGTATCCATTGTTTATCTCCAATGCTTCAGTTCATGACTGATCCGTTTTTAACGAATGCATACCATCACTTGGGGGAATGGATGCGCGGCGATGACCCCACATTATGTGAGACAGCCTTTGGGACAACCCTTTGGGGACTTCTTGAGAAAAAACCTTCATACAATAGTCTTTTCAATCAGGTTATGACAAGTTTTTTTTTTTCTTTCTTCAATACATTTTTTAATCACTAATTTAGTTTTTTTATTTTCGTTTTTGTAAATTTTTTTCGTTTTAGTTTTTTTAAAGTATTTTTGTTTTATTTTTTGTCTTTAAAGTGCTTTAGATAATATTTTTTTCATTATTTCAAAATATTTTTTTACTTTTCAAAATATTATCTAAAACATTTTAAGAATAAAAAATAAAACAAATACATCTTGTAAGAGCTAAAATAATTTTTTTAGAGACAAAAGTAAAAAATATTAAAATACAGAAAAAAAATGTATCTAAGTTTTTTTTATCAACAGATCTTAATTATTAATAAGAAAAATCAAATTCACGATTTTTTTTTTCTTTTTCTTCTTTCTTAACCTCTCAACTAATCTTATATGTCAAGGTTATGGCAAGTGATTCCCGGATGGTAGACTTGGTACTAAAAAATTGCACTTCGATTTTTGAGGAGCTAGATTCCATCGTGGATGTAGGTGGTGGAACTGGAACCACAGCCAGAATTATTTGTGAGACATTTCCTAAGTTGAAATGTGTTGTGCTTGACCTTCCTCATGTTGTAGCAAACTTGACGGGAAGCAATCGTTTAAGTTTTGTCGGAGGCGATATGTTCAAATCTATCCCTCAAGCCGATGCAGTCCTACTAAAGGTGAAAATATATGTCCAAATATTTTTTTTAATTATTTTTATTTGTAAAAAATGAAGATATTGTCAGAAAATTTATAACAATTCACACATCGTTGGGATTTATAACATGCTATGTATTTTTGTTCAACCCATAAGATTTTATTTGAATTGGAAAAAGAATATTACATATATATAAATACATATTTATCAATTTTTCCTCTTTTAACTTTGTTTTTACAGTGGGTTTTACATGATTGGAATGAAGAAAATTGCATAAAGATCCTGAAAAGGTGTAAAGATTCTATTTCAAGCAAAGGCAACAGAGGGAAAATAATAATCATAGATGCAGTAATAAATGAAAAGCTAGATGACCAGGATAAGACTCAAACAAAGCTCTGTATGGATATAGCTATGATGATCGCTTTTAATGGAAAAGAGCGAACTGAAGAAGAATGGAAACAACTCTTCATTGGAGCAGGATTCCAACACTACAAAATATATCATACTTTTGGTTTTAGATCTCTTATTGAGGTCTATCCTTAATGCTTAGGCACTATATATCTCATATTAAATTATTTTTTTTCCTCTAATTTATTATTTAGGTTTAATTTAATTTTTAAATTTAGAAAATTGATTATTTTGATCCTTTAATTTTTAAAGTCAATTTATTTTTTTAGAAAAGTATGTATTTTATAACGGTTTCAAACCACTTAGTAATAGTTTCAAATCGTCGTAAAATATGATGTTTTACAATTTAAATTGAAAAATTAAATTGAATTATTTTAAAAAAAATTAAAGGATCAAATTAAATTAAAAAATTAAAAAGTTAGTTTAAATCTAAAAAATAAATTAGAGGACAAAATATTAATTTAATGTATATGTTATGGTGTATGTTTCTCAACGTCACAAGATATTGTGGTGATGTGTCAAACAATTCATATGTTGTGTGTTGTAGTTGAATAAAGATGTCATAGGAATGTAGCTAGGCAGCTAGCTAGCACTGTAAGCATGGTGGATCTTATTGGTTAAGTGATTAAATGTATTACGTCTGAATTTCTCCTTTCCTATTTAGCAAAAATAAATTGAATAAACTTGTAATGGGTTTAATACTTTAGTTTTAGATGTGAAGTGAATAAGTTTACAATGTTATGGTGTGACTTTTCATCTTTAGTTATGAGGGGGTGCTATTTGGTACAAGAAGCATAGGTACACATTCTTAAGAATTTAAAAATCGCCAATCATATTATTGCTTGACCATTCAGAAATGAAAGATATAAATATTATCTCCAATGAATTTATGCTACTTAAGATTCGTGTGATTCGTGTATATATATATTTCGTATTGATTATCATTTTCCAATTAGAATATGTATTTGCATTTTTTAAATCAAAAGTAATTACTCACAATTGATAACACTGATTGAAGTTGATTTAGCTTATGGTATATGATTACTACTACAATAAAAGTGTATTATATTGGTTATTTGTGGCTTACAACATCGGTTATTAACCGTCGTTGTATCAGACATAGTAAAAAATGTGGACATCTACGACGACGGTTGTATTGAACCGTCGTAGAATGTATAACATTCTAAGACGGTTCGTGCCCATGACTGTTTTAGAATGTATCACATTCTAAGACAGTCTTAAAGGCAACCATCTTAGAATGTATTATTTTTTAAAAAATTAATTTCATTTTTTGTAGTCATCTCCATGCCAGCTATATTACAATGGTTGACACCAATATACTGCTACTTAAGTGCCACGTAATAATTGATAAAAACGTGTGACCATTCAACTAATTAATGTGTAAGACAATTATTTTTGTCTCTAACTATATTATAACAATCATACATAAATTTCAGTAAAATGAGACACCTCCAATAATACAAGATCTTCTATTTTGTTAAAGACATCTTTCTAGTAGATTAAAAAACCATTACAAAATATATTAAAACTAAATTAAAATGTTATTAGAATAATGGGGAATATAAAGTCGAGTTTTTATTGTAATAATCTATACTCAACTGAAATAAATGGAACCGAATGCCACAATTCAGGTTACCTTAACAATAGTTTGATCATATAGAAGAGGCAATAGATCAGGAAGAAGCCCCTTGATGAGATTTGGCTTATTGTGTTCTTATAGCAAAAACAACAGCTCGCCTAACATGCTGCATACTCATAATAACAACCAACAAAAGTTCAAACTAATTAACCATCGGCCAGTATGGCACAAATATGCAACCAATAAAAAGAACATAGCATGTTATATTTATTGAACAACATTCAGTAAGGTGATTAAAAAATCACCCTATCGTTATCCTTGATAAGCATTAGAAATGAAGATATTTCAGGGTATATGATCTCTCATCTATCTTCTCTGGACGCTCAACTATGGAGTACTTCACAGCAATGACAACAATAGCTCGAGTAAATGCAGCTAGGCTGGTTGTTCTTACCTATAGAAGTTTCAAAACATATAAAAAAATCATCAAATACAACACTAGCAAGTCACATGCACAAGTACAGGATACCAAAAGAAAATTCAGATACCTTGAGTGCAGGGATGGGTTTAATAGGCTCAATAAGAGCAATTTTGCCCAAACACTCCGCCACTACATTGCGCACTCCCTCTTCCTCACTTTCACAGTGGTTGAAGTGTAAATTAAGTATTTTATCCACACCGGACTCTTGAAACTCTGTTTTATCTACAAATTGTCTCACAATTACTTGCCAGGTAAGGGCAAGAGAATTGTATATATATCAAATTAAATATTCACAAGTTTTCATGATTGCATATATATATATATATATATATATATATATATATATATATATATATATATATTAAATATTAGAAAGAAATAAAATTAACCAGATAGATTTTGTTAAGGCAACACACCTCTTTCAAAGAACGAAGCAAGAGATATTGTTTCTTCTGCTAATTATAAATCTGATCCAAGATAAATGGCAATTATTTTGGAAGGTTACCAACAACAATGTTACCAAGAACATATGAGGCAGGCAGTAGACTTTATCTCTTCAAAAGGGGACTAGAAAGATTCAATAACAATATTTTCTACGTGTGGATGTGTACTTAGATCCTTCCTTCTACCAATATAGAAAAATAATTTACTCGTGTTTTTGTAATGAAGTCAAATGAAATTTTTGTAAAATTAAGTTATTTCCACAATTAGAATTAGCTTTTTCAATATAAGGGGTTGGGAAAAGAAGCATGAAGGGGTTGACCAAAATTATGTTTGATTAATTATTATGCTTGCCTTAGCTCCTATTTTGAAGAGAGAAAAATAATTTACCCGTGTTTTTGTAATGAAAACAAATGATATTTTTGTAAAATTAAATTATTTTCATAATTAGAATTAGTTTTTTCAATGTAATGTGATTAAACATCACGCACTCTTCATGTATTAATTATGGACAAGTTTGTTTTAACCTTTTTTTTTTTAAATAAGTGTTTTCTTAAAAAAAATCTTAATAAACAGATAGAATTTACTTCTCAAAATGAGAAAAAAATATTTTATTTAAGTATAAAAATTTAGAGACAAACATAAGGACAAAAAACAAAAAAAAACTACTGATTTTATTAAAATAAGTATTTTTTTAAGAAATAGATTTAACCAAATTCATCCTATATTTCATAAGCCAATTTCTTCAATTTCATACACACATTGACATATTCAATTAAAAATACGCATTGCTTTCAATGTTTTATGGTGAATCTTTGTTTATAAAACTGTATATCTAAACCCTTTGCTTTATTGTATTGGAAACTTTTCTTTATTGTCATTCAAAAACAATTTTTAATAGTTCATCCACTTTAAGAAAACTAGGTATAGTAATCCAAAAGAAAGTAAATTAAGAGAATGCACTTAGTACCAGAGGATGGAAATTGACCCATCAAGGTGAACTACATTAAAAAAAATGCCAAACAATAAACCTACTAAATTAAAATATTTAGATATATAAAAAATTAAACATAATTATAACATGTTAAAATTTGATATGTGAATCTCTTACGGATAGTTTTACATTTGTTCATGGCAATATCAACTATCATGATGTAAGCTCCATTGGAGCTTGTAAGCCTAAGATCTTCTTCATCAATGGATTCCTTTGCTTCTTGGAAGATGAATGACAGCGGAATGGAGAAGGAAGAGAGAGAGGAGATGCCACTTCAAGGAGAAGATGAGTCTAGAAGAAGCTCACCACCATAGGAGGCCATGGATAAGAGCTTGGAGGAAGAAGGAGATGAATGAAGGGAGAGGAAGAGAAGAGCACGAAATTTTGTGCTCTAAAAGAGCTCTGAAATCTGAAGTTTAATATTCAAATGATCAAAGTCGAAAAAAATGTACACACATGACCTCTATTTATAGCCTAAGTGTCACACAAAATTGGAGGGAAATTTGAATTTCAATTCAAATTTTACTTGAATTTGAAATTGAATTTGTGGAGCCAAAATTTCACTAATTATGATTAGTGAATTTTAGTTATGGTTCAGCCCACTAATCCAAGATCAATTCCAAGATTCTCCACTAAGTGTGCTTAGGTGTCATGAGGCATGTAAAGCATGAAGGACATGCACAAAGTGTAACTATGGGGTGTAGTAAGCAAATGCTCACCTCCCCCTCTAAAATTTAATTGGATTGGGCTTCTACCAATTCAATTAAATTTATTTCCCACCACACACATCAAATATTCACTTAGTGTATGTGAAATTACAAAACTACCCCTAATACAAAAACTAATCTAGGTGCCCTAAAATACCAGGGCTGAAAAATCCTATATTTCTAGGGCACCCTACCTACATTATGGAGCCCTAAATACAAGAACCAAAATTAATGAAACCTTAATCTAATATGTACAAAGATAAGTGGGCTCATACTTAGCCCATGGGCCCAAAATCTACCCTAAGGCTCATGAGAACCCTAGGGCCTTCTCTTGCATCTTTGGCCCAATCTTCTTGGAGTCTTCTATCCAATGCCCTTGGGGGGGTAGGATTGCATCATATCATGTGAGTAACAAATATTTTTTTTAAAAAAAATTAACAATGAAGAATCTCACACTTTTGATTAGGTGACATCATTGACAAAATAATGAGTTGATGACTCCAGCTTAAGATGCACAGAACAACAAAGTCAATGACTCAATGATGCATCGGTCAAGGATACACATAACCGCATATAACCCAAAATAGGAACCAAAGGCTAATTAAGCTCATTGTATAGGCCAAAAATTCTTGCTAGACATAACAAGAAGCTGTTGCAATCAGTTTCATATCCTTAATTTAAAGTTCATTTTTTTTATTTCATCGTAGTGACAAATTATTCTTTGTTATTCTATTTAATGATAGACAAAATTCTTTAAAATATATAATGAAGTTCAAAATTATCAAATATATAATCGATTACCAGTGACCCATTCCTCTATGTAATCGATTACACAGACTGGTAATCGATTACCAGAGGCCTCCACAACCTGCTACCTTTATTTCTAAGCCTGGTAATCGATTACACCCCGTGGTAATCGATTACCAGAGACCATCTTAGCCTCCTGTCTTTATTTTTAAGCCTTGTAATCGATTACCCACCCTTGGTAATCGATTACCAGAGCCCATATCCCATATATCAATCAAAGTTCACAGCTGGCCAGCCACCACACAAGCCTCCTTGCTTTATGGTATTTGTTCCTTTTATCTATTGACTGCCAGGAGCTTGCCTGCTTAGGTACATCACAGGTTCTCACTGACTGACTATGCCCGGGTTGGGTCGGGATTGGTCAAGCTTGGTTTTGGGCAATAGCACCCCACCTGACGTCCCCAAGGTCTCCTGACCCCCGCGACATATCTCCAGGTACCACTCTGTGGTCAACGAATAAAAGCAGGAAGTTTCACCCTTCTACACTTCCTCCTCTCAAGCTTGTATGATTATGGGGTACCCATCACATGTGGTACTAGGTGGCGGTCGGGCGATGGTGCACAACAAGTTTTCCACATCCACAAATCGCGCATAAACCCACCATCCCCTGTTGCCCACCTCCAACTGAGCTCACGTACTCCCACGTAGCTCATATCCTTGTTTCTCTCAACACCGGGTCCCCATCAATCCTCCCAAGCTTCCCCAATATCTAGGTAATTCAACATTCAAACAGCACAAGCTATCACAGCCAAGAAAACAGGGCAAAGGCTGAAAACTCTGCCCAAAACACCAACCAAAATCACAGCTTTTCTCACTTAAAGACCCCAGTAACAATTCCTTCGTTCCAGTTCGTTAACCGTTGGATCGACTCGAAAATTTTACTGGAAGTCTCTAGTACATAAACCTACATTTTGACCGTTGGGATCTACTAGCAAACATACAGAACTCATTCTGCACTACTCTTTCCACAACCAGCAAATGCATAGCATTTTTCTGCACAAAGCCAAAATTCTGCTGTACCTATTTGACAGCAAAATTCTGCATAAGTGCAGATTTCGAAAACCACACTTCCCCTCATCCAATCTTGCCCAAATCATGTATCAATCATGTCTAAACCAAAGTCAAGCTTCAAAAACACAGCAACACAAAATCTAGGTGTCCAATACCCCTCAATTTAATGGATTTTCTAGGTTTGAGAAGTGAAATTGAGAATGAGGTAAATTTGAAGCAAACTCTCACCTCACACAAGTCTATAACATCAATTTAAACTTGTTCAAACTGGATTTACACCTAAAATTTCACCAAATCAAAATTGGACTCCTCAACACCCAAATTTACCCTAGAAATGACTCTTTGTTCACTTTGGTCATTTGTTTTTCTCTCTAGCACAGCCCAAACTTTCTCACATGTTCTAGATGGCATTTCAAGCGAGGATTAACTCATTTTAACCTCCATTTACCACAGAATCCAGATTTAACCTTCCAACTCTCAAAGCCTCACTCTTTTTCCACTCATAACACCACATTCTCACTTTCTAACCCTAGGTTAATTCTACCCTTCATCTCTAACAGTTTTCCATAAGCAATTTCAGCACATAAACATCACAAGCATCATCATAAAAACCCTAAAACAGAATGGGTATGTTTAACTCATCCAAACATGGCAAGTTCAACATGCTTTCCACAAATTCCTTCACAAATAACTATCATGAAGCAGAAACTTAGCAAAACTACCCATCATATTTCCCAAAACCCCATACCCACGAAAATCAAGAGGGAAAGAAGTCCACCCAAACCTGAAATTTCGAAGTCCCACACATAGAGACGCGCTTCACGACTCCGAAAATGCCCTCCTTTCGCGATTTGGAGCAGAAATGGGCACCAAAGGTTGAAGCTTTGTTGGAGTTTCAATGGTGGAGGAAGAAGAAGGAGAAAAGCAACGTGAGGGAGAGGGAGAGAGCTTCTGAAAATGTGGGGTTGAGTGAGGAGAGAGAGAGAGTTGCTTTTTAGTTTTAAAAAGGCTTTTTCCTCTTTTATTATTATTTTATTTAAGCTATGCCACATGTCTCCATTTGAGTGGAGCAAAAAGGGCCCACTTTCTCTTTTGATTGTGACCCATACTCAGCCACAAAAAGTGAGAAAAATCTGACCTTTGAAACGCTAAAATCCTGCCTCGGTTTGCGTGCCATTTCTCTGGTTCCAGTTCCTCGCGTTTCTCTGCGTCCGTCGGGGCCAGTTTTCGAAAGTAAGCAATATATATATCAAAACGCTCATAATAAAACCCCGAGCGTGGTTCAGAGGTTGGTTTCGTTAAATTTTAAGTCGCACGCAAAACGATGATTTTTAGACTAATTAATTAAGAATTAACCCATAACCTCCCAGTTATGGATTTCTCTTCCTTAATTAGCCTAACCCGCGTATCTTGTCCCCACTATTTCTACTTCTACCAAGAACATATAGACATATACACTGAATAATACTTATATATATATATATATATATATATATATATATATATATATATATATATATATATATATATATATATATATATATAATCATTCAAAATACATTGTTTCCAAAAATTCCGGGTAGAAATTTCCAGGATGTCACATTTCTCAACCACTTCATCCCAAGTCTTAAGATTGTTGCCTTTGTACAAGTAAATATATATATATATATATATATATATATATATATATATATATATATATATATATATATATATATATATAATCATTCAAAATACATTGTTTCCAAAAATTCCGGGTAGAAATTTCCAGGATGTCACATTTCTCAACCACTTCATCCCAAGTCTTAAGATTGTTGCCTTTGTACAAGTAAAGCCACCTCTTAGCTTCTCTAAACAATGAGAATGAAAACAAGCTCAATCGAATTGCATCTTTAGGCACACCAACCAATCAAATAGTATTGCATATTTCAATGTAAGTAGCCAGGTGTGCATATGGGTCTTCATTTGGTAGACCATGAAACAAATTATTTTGAATCAGCTGTATCAAAGAAGGAGGATATGTGATTGTTTGTGCCTGGACCTCTAGCTACGCTATACTGGAAAAGAATTGTAGCACAGTGGAACTTGAGTAATCTTCCAGGGTCACTCTTCTTGGTTCTTCAGCCATAATAACTTCTTCAATTAAATTTGTATGAGATTTCCCTGGAATAGGAAAGCTAGAAGACACCTCGAAAGATCAAGGTTCTTCTCCTGGAGTTGCTAATGCTTCTAAGTCCTGCAAAAGATTTCTAATTCTCTCTGCGTTGTGCCTCCTGCAAGTAGCATTAATCTCCAAATCAATGGGGATCAAATCACCTGTAGTAGATCTTTTTTGCATACAAGAGAAACAGAACAATAATTATCCAGTTCAAAAGAACAATGAATTTGTACAGTAACTAAAATATGAACAAAAAGAATCAATGAATCAAAGAGAAAAATATAAAGCAATGCCGTAAAACTGAACTAAACTCTTCTAATGAATTAAGATCCCCGGCAACGGCGCCATAAATACTTTGTTCATTTTTCCCATATGGTTCCTTTTTCTCCAATTTTCAACAAATATATTCAAGGGAAATGAAACACCGGAAAACGCACTGGGTCGTCAAGTATTTAAAATTAAAACGGAGTGATCCGAGTATCGAACTCAGGGAACTTGCTTATTAGACAGAGTTTTATTCAGGAGTAAGGCATTGTTGGAAAAAACATTGATAATTGATGGTTAAAAACAGAAATAAACTAATTCTATGGTAAAAACTATAAATGCAAGTAAGTAAAAGTTGACAGCAATAGGTAAAAAGCGTTGGGTCTTTCTAACAAACAAGTTGATGCATATGAGGATATTTCTCTAATTAATCATGTTCTTGTGTTTTATGTTGTAGCCTAAAGTACTAAACCTCGATCCCTCATAAGTTTAGACTAATTTAACCTAAGTTTCGTTTGCAAATCCCTCTTGTATGACTAGGCTTAACTTAAACAACATTATCATCACAACATATTCAAAAAACCAAAACCCCACAATCCATCCCTGGTAATGTAGTTATTTAGTCCTGCTTCTATCAAGTTCTAAGGCAATAGTACATTTCCCAATGCTAAAGTTACCTAACAGTACACACAAATGGGTGATCAGGCCAAGAGCATGCAGTAATTAAGCATTGAAAGAAGCATTGAACACACAAAACACAATTAATTAGATATTAAAGATAATTACATCAACTGTTCCTTAGAAATCCCCAACTAGGGTGTTTAGTCAGCCATACACAGAAACCCTAACATAAATGAGATAGAGAGTACATAATAATTGTTGCTTACACAAGAAGGGGGATCCTTCCTCCTCTTCTTGGCACCTCACAATCACTCTAACACTCACTAATCTCTCTAAAAATGTAGAACCCTTGGCTTCTCTGCACAACTACTCCTCTTTGCTGCCTCCATAGTCTCTCTCGAATTCTGAGCCAAGTACTGTACTCTGGAAACTCTATTGTGTTACCCTAATTTTGACAATTCAGGCTTCAATAGGCTCTGAAATCGCGATGTCACGCATAGCGCCACCCTCGTGTTTAGCGCGAGTAAGTGGATTTGGGATTGGCGCCAGTCGTGCGCTGAGCCTGGCAAGAGACAAACATCTCACTTAGCGAGCTGATCTTGCGCTTAGCGCTCGGCCTTGATTCTTGTGCTCTTCCAGATTCCCTTGTCAGGCTAAGCATGCTGAAGCTGCACTCACAGGATCCGCTTAGCGCGACTGCTCTTTTTAGAACTTCAAGATTTTAGCCTCTTTTGACCTGAAATTATGCAAATTTTATCATTAAATCACATGGGAGATACTCTAAAGACAACTATTCAAACAAAACAAGATTTATATACAAATTCCTACAAAATAACTATAAATTGGGGAACTATACAAGTTTTAGAAAATGTTTTCTATACAAAAGTTAGTCATATAAAATGACTAACAAGTGACCTCCAAACCCATAATGGCTACGAGCCCTACAACTATTCATAGAAAAAATAGCCTTGCACATTTCTTCAATAGAGGGAAGGTTTGTAAGAATCAAATTGTCCTCCTGAGTGACAAGGCTGGGGATGATAGAGCCAATAAGATTGTTCACAACAATGGAGTTTTCAGACTCAGAAAGAAAAGTAAAGTAGTTGAGAATCAAATTTTCAATGTCCACCACATCATGGAGAGTGCCTTCTTTAAATGTAAGTGAATTTATCTTGTTTATAGCTCTCTTAATCTTTTTTGATAAGTGGAAAAAATTGGTTTTATGATCTCCTTGTAAGTGCCAGTTAATGCACGCTTTTTCTTTCCAAAATTCCTCATGGTCATTCAAAACTTGGTCAAGATTAAATTGACTTGCTTTTCTTGAAATATTAGTTCCTTGGAGGGTCACCAATGCTAATCTCGATTTGAAGTGAGTCAAGAATTTTTAGGGCTTCATCCATTCTACTATTAGCATTGCCAAAAATAGCTTTGTTCCACACCTTGAGTTTGGACTTCAGGATTTTTAGCTTTTGGGAGGGAATGTACATAGAACAGCCAATGACATTGTTTTTCTATACATCCTCTATCAAACTTCTGCAACCTTCATGGGCTGATCACATCTTCAGAAATTTGAAAGATGAAGGAAACTGACTTTGCTCCTTTGAGAGAACCAAGAGGAGAGGATGGTGGTTTGATGTGCACCATGGAAGCACATTACAAGATATAGCATCCTAAGACTTAAGAGCTTCATCATTGCAAACAACTTGATCAATCTCATGTCAGTTTTGTTTGATGCTCTACGCCCATTGGTCCAAGTAAAGAGTGCTCCTCTAGAAGGAAGATGAACTGCTACAACAATAAAAAAAAGTCTAAGGATAAGAGAAGATCAACTTCAATGCTCTTAGTTTTAAGTTTTCACTCAACTTTTTGATCATTATTGTTGGATATCAAATTATAGAGGATTTTGTATTTTAATTTAAGCATGTGCTTCTCTTATGATTTAACTCTTCAATGAGAATGAATTGAATAAAACAAAAATCTATAATCACACCTTATTCCACTATAGGGGGACAAATACATGGTCAATTGATGTCATTGAGATCAAAAACCAAAGTTTCAATAAAATCATATATCAGAATACAGAATGAATGTAATATGTTTTAATAATGATATCAATTCTAGTATTATGGTAAGTGCATAAACTTTTGAAAGAGAAAAGTCATCTCTACATTCCATTTTGAATCTTGGTACTTGTCTTCTCAATCTCAACCTGAAAAGGGGTTAATCAATTTTTTGATGCAGTATAATCATATAGATAGATGGATCACTAAACTTCTTATGGAGGAAGTTGGATAGTGATCCCAACCGTAATTCCAATATCACATCCCAATCACAATTCAATTAGGACCCTAACCTCTTTATTTAAAAACAACAACAGTTCCTCCAGTCACAACCTTTTTAGCAAGCACTACTGCCCCAATCGCAATTTCAACAGTAGCAACAACAACATCAACAACATCTTTTACAAAGCAGCAACAAAACCTTCACCAGTCATTGGCCTCTCATGGCCATCTCTTACATGGAATAGAACCCCTTCAAAAAAAATAGTTTCGTCTCTTTTTATTTTTCAATAAAGGGAATTTCTTGTTGTGGGCACAGTTGGTAGAAAATTTAGCTGAGATTATTAAACATGGAAACCCAGATCAGCAGTCAAATGCATTGGTTTGAATTTTTCCAATTTTGGTGGTTTTGTTTATTTCCTTTTGTATTTGGATTCTAATTTTTCTATAAGGTTTTCTATATTTTTTTGTTTGATTTTGTTAGTTAAAGATCAATTAATTGAGCAACCATTTTGAGAAGTATGAAATGGCTCTACTTTAGTTTTGCCTTTAAAAATTGAAACATACCGGTGTAGTACTCGTGTTGGATCTTGATATGTATTAAGTATCCAATTTTTTATTTTTTTTAAATGTAGGACACAACTAAGATACAACTCAAGTTATTTCCGATATGGCTTGAGCCACTTTTGATATTTTTTATTTTATTTAATTGTTTTAACTATAGGATTTTTAAAATAAAAAAAGGTCTAGACATACACAAAACACAACTCATTTTCTCTTCTCAAAAGATAAAAAAATGACATACCTCTTCCTTTTTCTCCAAGCATGAAACCTCCTTTTCGACAATTGTGGACGTTCATCTAATGATGTAGTTTATTTTTGCAGCAAGTGTTTGGTAAAGTAGAATATGCATATTTGCAGTATTTTAACATCACTCGAGAGCATTTGCATAATTGCATTTTAGCACCAACACTATTGCATTTTATTTTATATCTGTATATAATTTCTTATTAGTGTATGTAGGACATGTAATATCCTTAATTTCAAATTACCTATTCCTAGATCCATTTCATGTTGTATCTCGTATCTAGGTCTCATAGGCACACCATAATACCCAAGTCCCTATTACTATCACAACTAGAAAATAAAGTTTTTACATCGGTTATTTAAGACTTTCAACATCGGTTATTAACCGATGTTGAAAGTAATATTGTTAACATTGGTTTTTCAAAACTGATGTTAACTAATAAATACAACATCGGTTATTTGAATAGCCGATGTTATATGATAATAATTATGCAAAATAGAAAGTTATAAATCTACATATCAACATCGATTTTTTAAAAAACTGATGTTGTTAGTGTCAGTTAACATCGGTTTTTTAAAAAATCGATGTTGTTTTTATAAAAAAAATTAATATGATGCTTGTTTTTTCAATAAACCCAAAATTAACCTACAAATTTTAAAACCAGATCACACAACATATAATTTTCATTCTATTTTGAAACAGTTTTTACTAGAAATTCCATGAGAAATTTACTAATTACTATGAATTAAAAGCATATTTAATGTTGAGACATGAATTGTAAAAAATGTAAAGTAAGTAAATATAAACTACAATTACAAAATTGCCTAAACATTCTAAGTTTCATTTTTAACTTTCAAATAGTACTTTGCCCACTGGATGCGAAGCGCCTTCAATCTCTCTGGTTCCAATGGTCTAGCATCAGTGAAATACTGCATGATATAATAAAACATAAGTTAATAATATAATAGCAATCATAAAAAATGAAATTTGGTGAATTAAAAATTATCATTTCCCAATTATTCTTGAAATTTTCTAAGATTATAGTTGACATGCAGTGCATGACATAATACCCACACTCAGTGCTTCCTTTTTGTCTATTACACTAAATACATTATGAAATTTAGATATTCAACATTAAGAACAAATTAGTCTACACAATACTAAAATATAAGTAGAAACATATTGTTCAAATGACTTACTTTAACAACAATCCACCTAGCAGCAGGCTTGGATTTACTTTGTTGAGTATCATCAAGTCCTTTCAAAGCACTGTTGAATAAAAACATTGATGCTTATTGTACAATTAAAATTTTGATGTTCCTGACTAATGCTAATGCAAACGTATTGTAAAACAACATTGACCTGTTAATTATGCCTTTGAGGTAGTTGTCTGGCCTATTATGCAACGAACAAAACTAGATGACAACATTTTCATTAGGCAAAATGATGACCATTTGCCAATGTGCACTACAGTGGAGACCAATATAGGTTATTATACTATTATACATTATTTAAATTCATTTGTTCAGTTTAAGTTACCCATTCAAGTAAGCTCCTAGGGACACATCTCATTTTGAATTTTGCATCCAGTTCTTAATGTAACTCTTATTCAAATTGTGATTGGCCAAATTTCTGGATAGACTGTGGCTCGAGGAATCCATACACATTGGCATTCCCCGCTCGCATACTTGTCTCAGTCATATGCCTATTGTTGTGAACATAAAGTAAATTATGTATGAAGGTAAAACAATAAGTTAGGTAATTAACAATAATCAAAATTGACTTACAGAATCCACAACTTTATAACAGAGATGCTGAGACATTGACCACCTTGTGCTATTTCAGATAGATCTTCATGCTTTATGTACAAGGGGGAGTCTTCATTAAATAGGCCAAACAAGGTAGCATCCTACATAACCTGCAATGGCTTCAGAAAAAGCTGTGGGATGGTCAATGTCATAAGATAGAGGGGATCATCGACTTCATGATCCGGCCTATCTGCAGGTTTTGCGGGTCCCACGGCTCCATGTTTATCCAACATAGTTAATTAACATAATTTAATCACAATGAACACTTTAATGGAAAAAATAAGCATTTAATGACACTGAAATACCAGTTTTGATATACACTTGACAAGATGTGTCGACCAAGTAAGGAAGGTGTTAAGTGTCTGCCCTATGACCTTAACCTCTTTAGTGGGTACAGGAATGGGAGCATCTACATCTTTAACCTCCTCAACACCAACCTTGACTTGAGCATGCAACAAAGGAATGTTGTGAATGGTTGTGGATCCATCACAAAAAGTTGAAACAGCTAGTTGAGTACATGTTAATGTGCAATCGGAACAAGTTGAGTACATGTTGAAATTGAAATAAGTGTTTGATTTAAACTTACAATTAATTATGATTTTATGAAACATTTTATGTCCGATCGAAACAAAGTTAATAGTTAATACTACTACTATCAGATACTCAGATGGTAGTTTGCTATAGGCTCAAACTTTATGATAACCTACTTGACTCATTTAATACATGGCTTTGACTTGATTAGACACATTTTGATGCCTGCCTATTGGTGTGTCGTGCATGAGATAGGTAATAACGGTGTCATAAACTATTATTATGTTGAACAAAATAATAGAGAGCAAAGCAAACACAGGGTGAAAAAAATGTTAATGTGGGGGGTCTGAGGTGACGTGTTGAATAATGAGACTGTGACTTGGGGTGCAGCAGCACTGTAGAATGTGTGATGGAACACAGGAGGTATAGTCATAGTAGTCAATTCAGTCAAGGACAGTGATTAATTGGTGGTGAAAGGGTTTATTCTGTATTCTCTACCTTCTATGCTTTTATGGCAAGATAGATACAAAACTAATTAATTTCTAAAACTTAAATTTATGGTCCCGTTAGATGGAAGGAAACTTTTAAATTGAAAAGAAATAAAATAAAATTTAAAAATCTGAATTGAAAAGAAAATTTTAATATTTTTATTTCCAGAAGTTAACTTATCTTTTTATTTTCCTCCTTTTTTTTAATCAAACAGAAAAAAGTATTTCATAAGAGACATGAATACTTACACAAGTGAAAAGAGAGATGAATACTTACATAAGAGAAAAAAATAATTTTGTATTCTCTGTTTGAATACTTGCACAAGTGAAAAGAGAGATGAATCTTCTCAACTTGTTTCTTTTACACATTCGAAATTTCTCATTCTTGACAAATCTTGACAAGTGTTTAAATCTTGAGAATTTCTTAAAATGATATAACTATTTTCTATTGGTGTGGGCTTGCTCACGTTGAAAACATAACCATCCCTTTATATAAATGGCACTACTTTGGAATTTCTCTCTTTGGAAATACCACAATGGAAATAATTTTGCCCATCCCTTTACAAATCTGTAAGTATTAAGTCATGCACCAATGATTTTTACTTACACATTTGATATACAAGTGACTGCAGTCTGCCAAAGATAAAATTCTTTTCAACGCAAGATACAACCTCTACCGTGATATATGTATTAAAATTAGTTCAGGGGACCCTAAATTCCAATTTTAACAGTGGCAACAACCTTCCCATCAAAATTTCACAATCACAAGAATTAATCCAATCAAAATTCCAATTCTGTAAACATTATATTTTCATTCAATTTATAAAAAGGGGGGGGGGGGGAGAAAAACTCACCGTTACGACATTGTGCCTGGTTGCGTTTCCAAATTCATGTTTTTGACAGCAGAGAGAGAAACAAGGGAGACAGTGTGTGTGAGAAGGGTAAGAGGGGGGAGCGTGAATTTAAAAGGGAGTGAAGAGAGAGAAAAAAACGTGTTAAAAACCTAAATATGAACGCGTTAAAAATGTGTAAAAGTTACAGAAGACAAATGAAGGCACAAAAGTTATAGAAGGCACGACATTCATTATGGCAGAGGCAAATGAAGCTGATCGAGGTCGTACCCGAATCAAATAAACATTAAAAATGAAGTATCTAGGAAGTGATCCTAGGTCGTCTCCCAACAAGCAATGGTCAACCAAACGTTCATAACAGATAGTAATAAAACAGTAACGAATTGGGGGGGTTGTTTGTTTTTGTAAATTAAACAGCAAGCAAATTTGAATTTGAAAATAACAGAATTAAAACATGTTGTTTCCCCTTGATTCACAAGCAAGTCTCTTATCCTAGGTTACATGGATTTATCCCTAACCAGTTCAACCACTTAATTCAACCCTAAATTAAATTACTAAGCGAAAATTAACATAAGGTTGTCATTATGTGATTAAGCAACACATACACCAATTAATCATGAACGAAACTAATCATTAAGCATGAACGTAAATTAAGCATTGAGACAATTAATCAAGCACTAAGCAAGCATGGATTAATAGCAACAAATACAGAGTAATTGGTGAAGAGGAAAAACTAATCAGAATTCAATAGTAATAACAAAACCTCAAAGAGAGTTGTGCTTGATCCTCAAGAGAAAACAACACTGGAGACTTAGCCTTCCATTAATCAGCAGAAAATGAAATTGCAGAAAACGAATTTTATTCTACGTGAACAGTGTGCATGAACAGTAATAAAAAATTGGAATTGCAAAACCCTAAAATTATTCTTCTCCCCAAAAAACTCTCTAAATTAAAACCCTGGTGCTGTTATATAGGTCCTCAGCCCCAAAGCTTACAAATCTATTTTAAGTCCAAGACCATAAATGAAATAAAATAAAATCTGGACAAGATAAGATAAGATTGGATGAACTAAAATCTGGATGAAATAAAATCTAGATGAAATAAAATCTGAATAAGATAAGATTTGATAAAATAAAATTGTCTACTCTCTTCAAGTCCAAGCCCAATTCTGGATTCAAGCCCAATTGCTTATAATTCTCTTGAAATTAAATTTAAAACACAAAATTAGTCAAGTAGGCCCCAATGATAAAATTGCATAATTAATTTGACAATTAAGGCTAATCAGTAATTAAAATGGTGACAAAAAAGGTTAAGAAATAGGAAAAAATAATGACATATCAAATCCCCCCACACTTAGCCTTTTGCACTCCTGGGCAAAATCAAAAAGCAAAGCAAGGAACAAATCCAAAGACATTAAAGAGAAACAAACAAACACAAAAACAATTACATATTTCTTAATGAATCTCGAGGAATGAAAGGAATGGGCAACATCCAACACGTAGAGACTTAAAGAATCAAGACAGTCATGAAAATCATCCAAGCATCTCAAACATGGCAAGATAGTCAATCAGCTCAAGAATGAAAAGTGATATAGCCTCATAAGATATGCACTCTATATCTCAAGTATCTATGCTACTGTTTACTCTTAGAGAACCCATGAAAACAAACACCACATAGACTTTGCGAGACTCTAAAATTGACAACCACACCACAAACACATGCACTTGAGGATCAAAAGGTCTTTTAAGGTCGTAATGGGGCCAAGGATAAGGTAGAGGAAAGTATGGGATAAGTAGCTAAAACCTAAGGGAATAGAGGAGTAATGGGGAATAAGTGAGAACTAAGAAAGAGTAGTAAACCCCAAAACCAAAATTATAAATTAAGCATAAAAAGTAACCCAAAACAAAATCAACCAAGTCCTCAAACCAATCCAAGTCTTCAAACCAAGACCTCATTTATTCAACTTCATTCTCTTTCTCTTTTTTTTCCATTTTTTTTTGAACGTGAACAGTAGCATTTGAAAGCATTTGAAAATAAAGCAACAATTAGGCAATATATGAATATACATCAAGCATGGCTAACAAAAACATATCATCCAATGAAACATACCCCTCCACACTTTTTCCCAAAACAATTCCAAAGCTCCAAAATTCCTTAAGGGTAGGGTGAGATCATGGTTTTTCACTTAAGGCTTGTAATGAGCTTCAAAACAAAGAAAGGGGAACATAGGCTCAAAGGGGCTATCAAAGGAATTAATTCAAGGTAGGCTCATTTGGCTAGAGGCTTATAAGAACAAAATGCCTAAATCATCTCCCAACATGCATGTGAAGCAAGAAGTATCAACAAGTGTCAAGCCAAGGCTATTGTGCAAGCAATCAATGGGACAAAACACTCCGAATAAAATAGATGATGGTGGCTCAAATTCTCACCAAGGGTAAATCTATCACTTCCAATTCGAACTTTCAAAACTAACTTGACATACAGAGAAAAACAAGGATTTCAATTCACAAAATGCCAAGAAACTCCTATTTCAAACCCCAATAACCCATCTCTCTTGTACATAACCTATAATTC